>NC_139512.1:126350508-126557543 GCF_947247035.1 Vipera ursinii
AGTGCCAGTGGGACACTCGTGGCTGGGCAGTGCTAGCACCAAAGGGATGCTCAGGGCAGTGCTAGTGCTGAGGGACACTCGTAGCAGTGCTAGTGCAAGTGGGGGGGAGTGCACACACACACACACACACACACATACACACGTGTGCCCTGGTGGCCAAGAGGCCATGGCCCAGTAGTGGGGTTCAGCCCACAGATTGGGGACCCCTGGTCTAGGAGTTTCATTCATCCCAAGGATAGAAAGAGAGGTTATTTCACCAATTTTTTCTCCCTCCACAGCCCTTGATGCCACTTTATTTGCTGCTCAGGAAGGGAAAGCTGACAGACCTACTGTTGACCAGTGGTGTGATCTGGTTCCCATCAATCAATGGATCAGTTGATGACTAGCTTCAGAATGCTTCTTTGTTGTCTCTGCTGTCCCCACTGCTCTGCCTCTTTCAGAACTGAAAATATCTATAAGACAATTGACTATGAACTGCCAGCAGGTCCTAGACCTTCTGGCTCACAATAAACCAAGTACTGTAAGCAAGTCTAATTGGCATCCCAGGTTCATAACAAATGGTCCTGAGCTGCAACCCTGATAAAGTCAATGGAGATACCATAGTCTGCAAGTTGAAAATCTCAAGGGAACATCTTAGCCAATGGCAGCTGGTTAACTACTACAATTTGACAGCAGCAGATCTCTCTGAAAGAAAATATTTTCTCAGTGGTCTGAACTTGGTGTCAGGTATTATATTCTGTTTATAAAATGAGCAGGATCACTTGTCCAAAACATTTCTGCCAGGCCGTATCTCTCCTCTTTCATTCTTGCCCTCAAATGTTTCTCTACCTCCCTTCTTTTCTTCTTCCAAAGGAAGTGCCACCCCAGTTATTTCCATTTGCTTACATTTCTACTCTTTTCATTTTGGCAAGCACTGTCTCTATGCATCTAAAAACGAAGCACTGGCACTTTGCATTGTTTTCTGAAGTTGGCATTGGATTTCCACTTATTAGCTTTCTGGCTTTTGTCAAAAACTGGTTGTGTGAAACGGTTGGCTGGCAAGAACAAATACAAGAGCATCCAACTAGGAATCCAAACTGAGAACAAAGCATAAAATGGCATGTACACACCTATTGAATGAGCAGACAACAGCTGTGTGTTTGTAGTTAAGGGCTTCCCTAGAGTGTCCGGTGCTACTGACATAATTACTCTGTGCCCCGCTATAAAGAGAATTTGAACACTCTTTTTTCTGCACATCTACTGGCCTTTTTGTGGATCTATGGCACTATGGCAATTTCCCAGATCCTGCATTCCATTATAAGTGCAACAAAGGGAAAACACAAACAGATTGCCTGATTGAGAGTCCGGCATGTACAAGATTCACAAAAAACAGGTGTCAGAAATGTGCTTATGCACTCATTTCGTAAATGAGAAATGAGGAAAAGCTGGTTCAATAAGAATCCATAGATAAGAGGGATGCCTTATATGTAGTGTGATGGTTAAGGTGCTGGACTAGTAGTAGTGGAACCCAGGTTCAAATCCACTGTCAGCCATGGAAACTCATGGTTAGTTAGAGTGACTAACCTTGAGTTAGTCATTCTCTTTCACCCCATCCTATTTCAAGGGATTGCTGCTGTGGGGGAAATGGAGGAAAGGCAGTTGCTCCTGGAAGAAATGGAGGGTCCAAATCTAATGAATGAATTACAAAATGAGACGGGGAATTTCTGCACCGATAGATTGGGTTGGACTGTAATTCTTCAGACTCCAACATTTTTAAATGCTCTTTTATATTAAAACAATCCTGCAAATAAAAAAGGGAAAGCAGTGGCTAGTATTAAGATACGTACATTTGGAAGGTGGTTGAAAAATATAAACAAGCACTTACTTCTAGGGATGGGCATCAGTTTGAACCTGAACAACCCAAACCAAAACCAAGCTAGGTGACCAGTGAACAGCTTTCTGAAGTGAAGAAAGATGACAAATTGAATCAGAGAACTTTGAAGTTCTTTTGTGGAAGAACCACCTTATATTTGGAGGGTGCTGACATCCTTAAATTCCAGAAATTAATAAGAAGCAGGAAGTGATATTTAATGGCCACTCCTTTTGATCAGAGGAACCAAGATACTATGGGTAGCTTATACACCCTTGCTTGCTTCTTCTACCACATAATTTGTGGAAGTGACATGTAAGAATTGAGTCCCAAGACTGCATAGACCAATACTGGAAATTCTCTTCTGCTTCATTGTCCCTACAGGATAAGTTGAGCACCACAACTGTGAACTAGCCAATTCCTTCACATCATGTAAACAAACAAGAGCAGCATGATTTCTCAAGAGCGTATTTACCGTAGTATTAAGAAATTCAAAACAGAAAACCTGCTCCATCTGGAAGGGTATTTTCTGCTGCTCTTTTCTTCATGACATTGTCAACAACCAATGTTGGCTCCAAGAACTCACAGGCAAGGTTGCTTCTGCAAACCACTCTATAAACTGCATGAGGACAGCTTAACCCTGACAGTGCAGTGGGGTCCTCTGCATCAGCAAACAGAAGGATTATCAGCAGGTTGCTAAGCAATTCCAGCTACTAAGAAACACGCTCAATACTTTAACATCTTTGTAATTAAAAAGTCTGTTTCCTTTTGCTTAAACTCCCAGCACAATTCCCCACTTTGGCATTTTGCATAATTAATTAGAGGGGGCTTCTGATGGGCCTATTTAAACCATTTAGTAGTCCTGATAAGTTCTAACTTAATGGAGAAAAATAGAAATTATAGTGGCAAGAGAGCCAGTGGTTAAGGCACCAAGTTAGAAACTGGGAGATTGTGAGCTCTAGTTCTGTTTTAGCCATGAAAGCCAGCTGGGTGACCTTGGGCCAGTCATTGTCCTTCAGACCAACCCACCTCACAGGGTTGTTGTGGAGAAAATAGGAGGAGGAAGGTGTTTCAGATATGTTCCACATTTTGAGTTATTTACAAAAATAATAAAGGCAGGATACAAAAACTAAAAAACAAACAAGCTAAAGTAGATTCACATGATTAAAAAACTTCCTCCTCAGAAGATTCTTCTTCAGTAATAAGTGCAAAGCTTGAATAAATAATCATCCCTTCTTTATCTGAACTTCATTTAAAAGGGGGGGAAGAAAGGACTTCTGGTTTTGTGTTGTGGCAAAATGGAACGCAAGGAGGCAGAGTTCTGCCTTCTATGCACGATTTTGACCTACTGGGGGCCCTGAAAAGGGCCTAAAGTCACCCCAAAGAGGCGATGAAGATGAAGGGGTGCCTTGTTGATCACGGAGAGATGGTAGTCACTCAATTCAATCCAAGGAAAGCCCTCTAAACTGGCAGGGGAAAGACAGGCCACAACTCTGCGGCCAGCCATTAGCTGCTGACAACCAAAGAACAAAAGCTTTAATTAGCACATTGTAAACAACACATTTGGACTGGGTGAGAATATTGATCCTATAACAATGAAAATACAAAAGACCCTTTACTCCTTCTCCAAAATATACCTGATGACAAGGAAGAAGATTCTAGCAAATGGAACATAGAGCGGGCAGGGGAAATGTCTAGGAAATGTGGATGGGCAGAATTCCTCCCGAAAAATACTCTACCTAAATTGTCTTTCTCATGCCAAGCAGCTTTCACAAAAATAGAAAGAAAATTCTTGGGCAATTTAATTCCTTTGGCCTGAAAAGCTGCTTGGCAAAGAAAGCAAGCAAGAGTTAGACTTAAAAAACAGAGGATTTGATCTATCAGAGGGGGCACTATCTGTTTAATATACCTGTTTGAATATTATTAAAAGAACGGATGATCTTAAATATAACTAGATTTTTATAATGGAAGATATGGTTAGAATTAAAATAGTAATTTTCTTTCTTCTTTCGATATCGGAAATCTGAAAATAAGAGAAGGATTGGTGTGAATAATTTTTTAGCTATATAAATGTAATTAATATTGAGAATCATAACTGACAAATATTGATGGGAAATCAAACTTTAATAAGAGCACGAAAAACAGGATGTTGACTTATGAATTGATATTGTTATTTCTATAATATTAGTAAAATATGATGGAGATGTCTATATCTAATTTTGTATATATCAATAATACTAAGAATTGTAATTGTTTAATGAGGGGAAAAGGGAAAAATATGGGGAAGAAAGGAAGATCAAGGAAAAAATACTGGATTGTGCAGTATTCAATAGATTTATATTGAAGAAGTTAATGTTAAATATGTGAACCCAGACATCATGTTGTTTACTAAGCTCTAAAGATTGTAATTTAAAAAATAATAATAAAACCTATAAAAAAGTGGGGGAGAAAGACTGCTGATATACTAAGAAACTTTCTGGCCAAAGTCTTTTGGCTTATACCAATAAACTCATACTGAAATTTTGAAATTTAAGTAGCATCAACTGTGAATGTTTTTTTATACTCTAGCTATCTTATGAACAACTCTGCACAATTTCTCTGTTAAAATTATACTTCCAGATTTTCCTCTTGGAAAAAATAGTTTCTATAAATAATATCATCTTTACATGCTAAAAAACAAATGCCTCAGATTTTCTATCCAGGAGTGATTGCTTTCAGAGAAGTCCACAACTATGGTTTTGTCCATTCCTCCTGTATGTGCATCATAGGGTATAGGCCCAACAGACACTCCACTTCCTCAGGGCCTTGCGGAAGAACAGGGTAGAACAATGACTAATGACCTTCTTTTACCGGTCTACTATAGAGAGTGTCCTCTCGCACTGTATTGTGGTTTGGTATACTGGCCTGACAGCTGTGGATAGGAAAATATTACAGAGGGTGGTGAGCACAGCACAAAACATTGTGGGCTGTCCCCTGAGACCACTGGATGACATCGCCAGGGCTTACTGCCTTGGAAGAGTGAGGAAAATTCTCAGGGACGACCCACACCCTGATCAGTACCTCTTTACTCTCCTACCATCGGGTAGGAGATACAGGAGTATAGCCAGCCATACCAACAGGCTGAAGAACAGCTCCTATCCATGGGCTGCCAGGCTCTTGAATGGGAAATAACTTTATGTATACCGTAATTGACTTACGAGGCCGGTGTGTTGTGCAGTTAGCTCACATGGTGTAACAAGATGGTGGTTTGTTGTCACTGTGAATTGGGGGGGGCACGAAGGGAGGTTCAGCCAATCTCAATGTATACATGGTTGTTCTTTGACAATAAAGGTTCATTCATTCATTCATCACAAATGAAGTGAAACTTGTGCTATGACAACATGGTCATTTGATTGCTTTGGCAAAACTGCTATACTTATGGAGTACTCTGGCTATTGGCACAGCTTTTGGGCAACTGAATCTTGAACTGTCTTCAATCAAATTGGATTGACCTCCAATCCCAAACTGGAACCAAGTCAATTCATTTTCTCCTACTGAACCTCAAATTTCAATGCAATCTGACCAAACATTGACTTAATAAAAGTACACAATATTATTTTCATAGTGTACCTCAAATCAACCATCCATCCTGGTACTGTACGTTCAAAGCAGAACTAATGGAAGTAAATTAATGTCTGGGACAAGGGACAAAATAGAAGAATGCAACTTACCAGTAGTACCATTAGTATGTCTTTGTCTCATATTTTGGTATCTCCCATCAGCTACAATGAAGGTGTGAAAAATAGTGGGAAACCTCAATCACTATTTATTTATTTATACCTTTGATAAACTGCCTGATTCCATCACGATCCTGGAACCACACAATATAACTTTAAGGCAAAGTAACACAAATGGTATAGGGTTTCCTGCCTGAGCAGGCGGTTGGACTAGATGACCTCCAAGGTCCCTTCCAACTTATTATTATTATTATTAAACCATATGAATAGAATATCAAAGCCAAATGAAAAAGCAGACGTCTTCCAATAATCCATCAGGGCTATGCCACCTACTCTAGCCAGGGCCTGAAGAAAAAGACAGATCTTAAAGCTTCCTTAAATATGGGCAGGACAGGTATCACACAGATCTCTGGGATATAATTCATAGGACAGATGTGATGACAGAGAAGGTCCCATCAGGCGGTACAGTTTAACTGATGAGACCTATTGCGTGCCAAATCATCCATATATTTAATTCACAACAAAGATAACTGGGAATTTCCTATTACAGCTTCAGAGATTCTGTCTTTAGCTCAGGTTAGCGTTGCAGATACCTTTCTGATATCTATATCAATCTTTTGGAGAAGCAAACAGCAATCTGGATTTTAGAGGTACAGAGGGAAAAATGAGAAGAATCCGGGAAAACCCTTTAATTAGGTCTCCTGAACCCCAGATGCTTGCCTTTCTAAGCGTCCAAAGCCCAAGAACAGATAAAATAAAAGAGAGTGGAGATCATTGGAAGGAGAAGGAGAAGGAGAAGGATAGGAGAAGGAGAAGGAGGAGAAGGAGGAGGAGGAGGAGGAGGAGAAGGAGAAGGAGAAGGAGGAGAATTTCTACTGATACTCATTTCTCATTTTGGTAGATTAAGCTGGGCATAAACCTTCCTACACACAGTCATTTTTGCTTCTTTCAAGAAATATTTCTTGCAACAGTCCACATATTGCCCATTGCAATTCGAACAATATTTGCCTCAGATTTCTCCATCTGTTTTCCCTATCCATCATCCATTCCATTTTGGTGGTGTTGTAAACACAGCTACTTTCCTCAGTGTTTCAGTATTTATGTATGGAAGGATGGTTACTGGAAGTCTCTTTCTGGCTCAAAGTTGATATACTGTAAGCTAAAATTATGTCGCAAGCATGCTGTTGAAGGATGTTCATCTTGTTCCTCACTTTAGGGATGATGGGAGGAAATATTATAATTTTCACATATTCCTTTTTTCTTTTTAATACAAAATTTTTAAGCCTAGGAGTATGAAAATATTTTGCTTTTTTGCTTTTCTACTTGGGCTTGGAATACATTAACATTTTAGATAAATAGTTTGTAAAAAGAACTTTGAAGCTTCGGTGAAAAGACTATTCAGATCACAGCTCCTTTCCCCTAATATCATAGCAAACATTAACAATTAATAAACTAATTTTAGCTTCTGCAGTAATTGGTGAGATGGTGTCAAACAGCTCTGCAAAATTGCTAGAATAAAGAGGGATGATAAAAAGCAAATAGATGAAAAACAAGACATCCTTATTGACAAAGGAACAGAGAGCCCATCATCAGCATTTTTTAAAATTAAAACAGCATTTGTTTTTCTGAACTAATTATTTTAGTACAAACGCCAGCATTTGGGATAATATTCTTCTGAGGAGTGAAGGACAACCTTGTTCTAATGCTAAAATTAACTGAAAATGAATGCATAAATTAGATGAACAGTAGTAGATGATTCAACTTTATTAAAGATGTTTGATTGATCGATTGGTTTACATCAAATGGATAAATTATTACTGAAAGACATTCATCTTTTTAAGGTGTAGTCTTTAACGGTGCAATCTGACTTCAGCCTTGGCCTAAACCGGTGACTACTTCGGTCAGGACAACATGATCTCTCAACAGCTTTTAATACAATTGTCTGTGACATCCTTTTCAGCTGATTCCATGGGTTGGAGACTGAGAATACCATGTTATGGCACCTCTCTTCCTGGACCATTTCTGGTTGGTGTTGGTGGCAGGGAGAGATAATCCCGTAGTCCAGAGGTCCCCAACCTTTTAGGCACCAGGAACTGGTTACGTGGAGAGAGGTTTTTCCATGTACTGGAGGGGGCATGGTTTTGTGTGCTGCCTGCATCCCGCAGATGGGGCTTTGCTTGTTGGTATGGCCCAGTTGCTGGCATGCCACAGCTCAGTACTGGTCCATGGACTGGGGGTTGGGGACCCCTGCCCTATTCCCTCCTTTGTGGGGTCTCTCCTCTCCTTTTCAATATGTACATGAACTCACCAGGTGAGTTTATCCCCCACTTCAGGGTTCAATATCATCAATACATTATGTGCTTAATCTGAATTCTCAGCCTTCCCAAGGCACCAAGAAGCTACACAGCTATGCAGTTTTTCGCTGCAGATTAGTCCACATTAGTCACATTGTCCTGGGATTTTCAAGATGTTTCTATAATGCTGTTATACTCTCTAAATCAAGATCAGTACAGGTCCTGTTCCATTGCAAAGTAAGAGGGTGAAGCTCATTTCTTTCTATGGGAAGAGAGGTCAGATTGTGCTTTACAGAAAAAAGAGGTGTTAATTATTAGGATTGAATTTAAGCAAGACACTTCTCTGAATGGCTTGGAGAATCAGACCAGTATGAGACACACCATTCATATTGCCAAAATGAAAAATTTATCCCCCTCAAAAAAAGGGGAAAAAAAGAGACAGATTTGTATAACATTTTTGTGGATTCTAACTTAGATGCAGATTAAAGTGCATCCCATAATGTATTTTTATAGACATTAGTCTGTGTTCATTGATTTGCAGATTTAGAAATAGGTAGAAATGAAGTCTCTCTACATATGGTGGTGAAGAACCTACAGCCTGTTCATTCTCATCTGGGGGAAGCTACTTCAAGAGCTAAGCCTACAACCTCCTAACAGTGTGTGAAAAGACCCCATGAGGGGGGTTAATATCGGATAGTTCCTGCATAAATAACAATGCCTCTGAGTCACAAGAATGATTGAAGAAATAAGCAAACCTTAAGCAAAGTGGGACCAAATTAGTACTTTAAATGGGAGACCAGCAAGAATTGCCAGAGCTATATCAAAAATCATCCCGGAAGAATTCCATTTCACTCCATTTCTGCATTCGCTGAAACAAAAAAATTACATTGTCCATGAAATCACTAGGAGTCGAGGTAGATTTAATGAAGGCATAGATGTCTATGCACACACGCAAAAAAAAAGTGGGGGGAGATGGGTTTGTGTATGTCTACGGAAAAGGGCACTTGAAGTTTTACAAACTGATTTTGGGTTGTTGGGAGGTTTTTTTGCAAAAAAAAAAATGCAATGCCAAAGAATCTCAGTACACCTGCAGCATTAGCAACAGGGGCTGCTTTAATTAGATAACACTGGCCCTGGGTAAGATATATTTCTAAAGAGGAAATAATAGCCTGGAGGAGAACCTAAGGACTTAAACTTGTTATTAACCCCTAATAATTGCTCTGTGCCTAGTGGAATTATAAGAATAAAATGAGCAGCACTTTAAAAAAAAAGCTTGGTATTGTGGAGAGTTTTTATTTATTTATTTATCTTTTTATTTATTAATTTATTAATTAAGCCCTGCCTGAGCTTCTCGATGTCCTCTCTGGGTTGGTGATTGAGTTCCCAAAACTTATAGTTTTGGGGGACTTCAATCTACCATCGCTGGGAGGATCATCTGAGTTGGCTCGGGAGTTCATGGCTTCCATGACGGCCATGGACCTGACGCAAGTAATTTCGGGACCGACTCATGAGGGGGGCCACACCCTTGACTTAGTTTTCTTACCTGGACGGTGGTTAGATGATCTTGGTGGGGGCTCCCCAATTGTTATGCCCCTGTCATGGACCGATCATCATCTCCTGCGGCTGGTCTTCCATTTTGCCACCCCCCGCCGTGGGTGTGTGGAACCAATTAAATGGTACCGCCCCAGACGCTTAATGGATCCCCAGAGGTTCCAGGCGGTGCTGGGGTCCCCACCTGCCTCCCTTGCTCACAGCTCGGCAGACGCCTTAGTGGAAGCCTGGGAAAGGGCAGCCACTGAGGCTCTTGACCGAGTTGTACCCCTGCGGCCCCTGACCCGGTGCAGATCCCGTTGAGCTCCATGGTTCTCCGCGGAGCTCCGGGAGATGAAGCGTCGGAGACGGGGCCTAGAGAGCGGTTGGAGATCCAGCCGATCCGAATCCGACCGATTGCGACTAAGAACCTATACTAGGTCTTATCTCGCTGTGATAAGGGAGGCGAGGTCTAACCACTTCGCCACCCTTATTGCGTCCGCAGATAATCGCCCGGCCGCCCTGTTTAGGGTGACTCGCTCCCTCCTGAATCAAGAGGTGAGGGAGGAACCCTTGCAGGGTCGTGCCGAGGAGTTTAACCAGCATCTGTCGGACAAAATCGCTCGGATTCAGACCGGTCTGGACTCTGACTGGGCAGAGTCTGTCGAGCAGGACGAGGGCGGTCTTGTCGATATCACCTGGGAGGAGTTTGATTCTGTGACTCCAGAGGAAGTGGACAGGATCATGGGGAGGCTGAGCACCACCACGTTTATTGGACCCGTGCCCTTCCTGGCTGGTCTATGCAGCCCGGGAGAGGACACGCAGCTGGTTCCAGGCAGTTATATCGGCTTCTCTGAGCGAGGGTAGCTTCCCTGCCGTGTTGAAAGAGGCGGTGGTGAGGCCTCTCCTCAAGAAGCCTGCCTTGGACCCAGCTGTATTGAACAACTTTCGTCCTGTCTCCAACCTTCGCTTTCTTGCGAAGGTTGTTGAGAGTGTGGTGGCACATCAGCTCCCTCTGGTCCTGGATGAAGCGGATTATCTAGACCCGTACCAATCGGGTTTCAGGCCCGGGCACAGCACGGAGACGGCATTGGTCGCGCTGGTGAATGATCTCTGGAGGGCTCAGGACGGGGGCATTCCTCTGTTCTGGTCCTATTAGACCTCTCAGCGGCTTTCGATACCATCGACCATGGTATCTTGCTGCGGCGTCTCAGGGGATTGGGAGTGGGAGGCATAGTCTTACAGTGGTTCTCCTCCTATCTTCAGGGACGTTCGCAGTCGGTGTTGGAAGGAGGGCAGAGGTCGACCGCGAGGTCTCTCGTTTGTGGAGTTCCTCAGGGGTCGGTCCTCTCACCTCTCCTGTTCAACATCTATATGAAACCGCTGGGTGAGATCATTCGTGGTTTTGGAGTTGGGTATCATCAGTATGCTGATGATACCCAGCTTTTCTTTTCGACCCCAAACCACCCCAGTGATGCCCTCAACGTGATGTCCCGTTGCCTGGAGGCGGTTCGGGTCTGGATGGGGAGGAACAGACTTCAACTCAACCCCGACAAGACTGAGTGGCTTTGCATACCTTCATCCCAGGTTTATTCGGACATTCCACCTCTTGCTATGGGGGGTGAACTATTACCCCCCGTAGATAGGGCTCGCAACTTGGGAGTCCTCCTAGATTCGCGGCTCACCCTGGAAGACCACATAGGAGCTGTGACTAGGGGGGCTTTCGCCCAGGTTCGCCTGGTGCGCCAGTTGCGGCCCTATCTAAGCCGGGATGATCTATGCACGGTCACTCATGCGCTCGTGACCTCTCGACTAGACTACTGCAATGCTCTCTACATGGGGCTGCCCTTGAGGACCACCCGGAAGCTCCAGCTGGTACAGAATGCAGCCGCGAGAGTTGTGTTGGGAGTCTCCCGATACTCCCACGTTACAGCTTTGCTCCGTGCGCTGCATTGGTTGCCAGTTGCCTTCCGGGTGAGATTCAAGGTACTAGTAATGGTGTTCAAAGCCCTACATGGCAGGGGTCCAGAGTACCTTAGGGAACACCTGCTGCCGGCATTGACTTCCCTCCGCCCTGTGCGTTCCCACAGAGAGGGCCTCCTCAGGGTGCCACCGGTCAAAGAATGCCGACTGGTGGCCCCCAGGGGGAGATCCTTCTCTGTGGGCACCCCGGAGCTATGGAATCAGCTACCGGTTGAGCTCTGGACGGCGCCCGACCTTCGCTCCTTTCGCCGCGAGCTAAAAACATACTTTTTTGAACAAGCTGGCCTGGCCTGATGAGGGGATTGGGGGGGGGTTGTATTATTTTTATTGGGTTTTTAAGATGTATTTTAATATGGGCATTTATTTAATCTTGTTTTAACTTTTGTAATTTTGTATTTTTATTCTTGCCCTGTTCACCGCCCTGAGTCCTTCGGGAGAAGGGCGGTATAGAAATATTATTAAATTAAATTAAATTAAATTAAATTAAATTAAATTTAAGGATGGTGACTTTCAGCTGCTGTCCCAAGAATTGTGGGGTTCTTTCTCCAAACTCCATTCAGCTGCAAATAGTTAACATGGGGGGAAAATGTACCTGATCTTCTACAGTATTTTACTGCTTTGAAATACCAAAGCTTGATAAATTATTAAAGTGCAGGTAAAATGTTACCAATAAGCATAGAATTTCGTGAGCAACTCTGCTCAAAAAAGCCGCATAATGGACCTGTCTCTGTTATCCAAGCAAGCTAAAATTGAGTTGTTGAAGTTTTTTATTTCCTTGTTTCAAAATCTCCCTATTTACTGGATAACAAGTGGTGCATTTTTTGTAGCTTTTTACTACATACTTTTTATCTTTCACTATTGACACATTTTATAAAACTTCTACTCATTATTGTATTGTACTATATTTGGAGGAGGAATCTCTTTTTATTATCATAACTGACTCTTAGGGATTTGTCATGATCAAATATCAAATTCTTTCCCAAATGCTTATCTACACGGCTCTATTTCACTGTTCAGATGTAACATCCATAATAACCACATGAAGTCACGGTTAAATAAATATGTTAACCAGCTTTTTGGTGCCTGCTGCCAATTCCTAGTCATCTTGGCTGATTACAAAATGAAAATGTTATTTGGAGCACAACAAATGATTTTATTTTCTAATCAATAAATCCTGTGGCTTTCTTCCCCATCCTGTTCTGGCTACACTTAAGAAAAATAGAAAAATCCAAAATACAGGAAGCAAATAACTGACCAGAGATTATCAGCAATGGTAGCTTAGATCAATGCTATGTAATAATGTTATTCATAGTTTTGATTTCTCAGAGAAATATAAAACCTAATGAACCATGTAATGATATCTTGATCCTTGAATACCATAGATTGGCTCAGCACATTTCTGAATATTGCCAATACAAGATAAACATGTGACATTCAAATGATAGACACTTATGGTTAATTCTTAAGATTAACATTTGGGGAAGAAAATTGTTTGCTGATTTATGGTGTTGATCCAGATACAAGAGAGGAAATACTAGACATGTATTACATCCACGTAATGCTTAAAGCACAAAATCCCTCTAAGAAACTGGACTTGACCCCCATTAACTCCCTCAACTTGGCTTCAGAACTTTCTGAAGCCCCAGCTAAGCAAAGGAAAGATACACTGACCTTGAAAACAAGAGCTCAGACTCTAGACCTCCTCCCCCTATACCACCATTTTGGCTAACTTCCATGTGCCAGAAGGCTTGGGAGCTAAAACCAAAGTTAAATCTCTACTTGAATAGATCACCCATTACAGACAAATTAGACAGAGAAATTCTGCAGAAGTATAAAACCAATGACTACAATGAATGTATCCAAGATGTATGGCGTATTCAAGCCCTGCGCTGCAACCA
This sequence comes from Vipera ursinii, assembly GCF_947247035.1. Taxonomy (NCBI): domain Eukaryota; kingdom Metazoa; phylum Chordata; class Lepidosauria; order Squamata; family Viperidae; genus Vipera; species Vipera ursinii. The sequence goes on from NC_139512.1 coordinate 126,363,779, forward strand.
GAGGAAGCAAAGCTACATATCCATCTAAGTCCTACATATACTTGAGATGTGGGATATAAATCCTCACACACATATATACACTTGCCTCAACCTCTAAGGGCCGCAGAGGTACAATTTAAATATTACAGCCCAACGCTATTTGAAAGATCAATGCATTACTATTTGAACGGATGCTTTATGTTCAATTCAACAGAGAATAACATTCTGTAATCCATTTGAAGACGATTGTTTGGAGTTAGTAAATGTGGTCTTCGACAATTTAGCAAGCCTGGATGATTTCCCATAAAGATTTATTTGCAAACTAACATCATCACAAATCCACTGTAGAGAGGAATTATTCTCAGACTCCCTTTTTCCTTATGGCATAGATCTTCTCCATCTACGTGGTTACATTAGGCTTTTCGGCATTTTGCTAGAAAGCATTTACGCTTTTCACCTTATGTCAATACACTTCACATTTGATATTATTAACTTAATAAAAACTTAATAAAAGTCATTGCATAATGATTTATGCAAGGAGGAGAAAAGAAGCAGAGTTACTGCCTTGGTTTGCTGCAAGGTTAGTTGGGTTTATTTCTTTATTACTAAGAGGTGGACATTCCATTAAGCATTTGACTCATTTTTCTGCCCAACTGTTAATTTGATGACTGTAATATGAAGAATGATGCCAGAGTTTGGATGACTTTTCTTTCTCTATGCCTTTTTATTTTGAGCTATTTTGTTAACATAATAAACCCTATTCATGGATTTGAATTTAAAATTATTATTTTTTAAATTAAATAAATTAAAATTTATTTAAATTGTAAATACTTCAGTGAATTCTGAAAATTACCTACTTCACAAGGTTCTGAATTGAGCAGTGCAGTGTGCATTCTTTCCTCCATGTGCCAATGCTCATGTTTAATCTGATATCTTGCCAAGTAAATAGAAGCCTGTAATTAAATAGAAGCCCAACTTGGGTGCATATCAGCATACACAACAGAACAAATGGAGTTTGAAATGAGACTCAACACATACTCCTGCCTATCCCACCCAGAACCATCAGCCACTGGCTAGTATGAACTGCTAATTTGGAATTCAAATCTTGTCTCTGATTAAATGGCCATAGGAAAACTACTTTTCTTAGTCTCATTTGCAGTACAGATTACAGCTGGTGAACTCAGGATGAAATAGAGAAGGAGGACCAAGATCAGGATCAGATCTGCTGAAACAAAATGACCCCTTCCATTCTTGTCCTCTTCCTAGTCTCGGGTTCTAGGTTGTTCTTCCCTTAAAATACATTAGTGAAGCTGGAGAAGACAAGTGATGCAGCTAATATGCTTGCATTTGATCCCTAGCAAGGTTAGTTGCAGCTTCAGGAGAGAAAGTTAGACAATAAATATGGTATGGGAGTTGTTATAAGTACCATCCTAATATTCATCATCTCACGATGATAAAAGAAAATCAGTTTGTCGATTTTTGAAGGATTGTTTTCATTGCACAAGTTGTTTACCATTTAAACACTGGGACCTCAGGGTCACTGAAAATCCTGTTCTATAATAATGTCATACATGATACACCACATAGTTTACACAAGGTTACTGTAGCTACTACCAGTGTTTTGATAACTTTCCTTTTGTTCCTTTCTCACCTTTTCTCTGTCATAATTATGCCTTTAACTAAAATGCCAGGACAAAAACTCAGTTGAGGTAGGTTAATGACACAGCTGCGAAAATTGGGTTCAGTTTGAAACATGATCCAGCAATGACAAAATTCTAAAAATATTTCTCTAGGTAGAATGGCTAGTCAGATGATGTAGAGCAGGGGTCTTCAAACGTGGCCCTTTTATGACTTGTGGACTTCACCGCCCTGAGTCCTTCGGGAGAAGGGCGGTATACAAATAAAATTAATAATAATAATAATAACTCCCAGAATTCCTCAGCCAGGCATGCTGGCTGAGGTATTCTGGGAGTTGAAGTCCACAAGTCATAAAAGGGCCACGTTTGAAGACCCCCTGATATAGAGCTTCTGGGGGATGAAACTAGGACTTCGGTCACAAGAACCAAGTTCAGCTATTGCCTGAATCACTGCAAAAATATAATGAATTCTACTACCTGCTATCTATAATAAAGTTTGAAGTATTTTACCACCTGGATTCATAAAGTGTACATAAGAACACAAGCCAAGAGGGCTGGATCGGACCACAGGCTCACCTTTCCCAGCAGCCAATCAGTTGCTTCAGGATACAGTATGAGCACAAGCAGAATGAGAACAAGCAGAATCAAGAGAAGTGGTGTTAAAGCTAAAACATAACCATAAAATTTTGTACCCATTAATAGCCTTTGCTTCCTGAATTTATCTAGACCCTTTTCAGTGCTTATCAGGCCCAGTCCAAAAATGACATAGAATGGTCCAGCCAAAGTTCACCTCTTTTATTTGTGTACATTCACTAAACACAATCTTGCCAGACTAAACCTTTGCTACTCTCACCCTAACAGATACACCCTAGAAGATTCTAGGGAATTGTTATCATAAGTCCCTTCCTCTGCCTCCTATCCAGCTGTGGGATGTATTGCCTCTTGTCTCACTCACCCTCCCTGTCCCCGTCAGGCACCAAGGATCAAGACCATATATTAAGTTGCAGTTCAAAGATTTATTGCTCAACCTTATGCACAAGAATCTAGTCAACTAAAGTTTGATACCAAATTGGTGCTAGATGGTCAATGGAATTCAAGAGGAATTGGACTTGGACTGTTTGTGGCAACGTAATGACTCTAAGCTGATGATTTGCTTAACTCCACCTCCTAGCTCTGCCTGCTCTTCTCCTACACCCCACTGTTTGGAATGTGCTCCCTCTTTCCTGGGAAATTGTTGCTTCACTGCAGTCCATGCTATCGCCTTCCCCTCAGTAGGCACCATCCCTCACAGCACTGCTACGTATTTTATAGTGCGTGTGATTTTACTCCTGTCAGTTGACAGTATATACATTTTTCTCAAAAAGATTGTAGAGTTTTCCCTTCATTTTGTCTTCATTCAGAACTGGCTTTATGACAAATCCGTAGGGTGGAATCCTTATGGGGTAATAATATCTGACCTCAGTCTTGAACCCTGTAGAGCACAAAAATGACATGTCCAGTCAGGGAAATTTTCAGAATACAGGTAATCCTTGAATTACAACACTTCACATAGGGACCATTCAAAGTTATGACATCATCCCCACAAGTACTTAGAACACAGTCCTGAGGTTACAAATGTTGCAGCACTATGGCAGTCATTCACCCTTACGAACAACCACAGAGGCACTGCAACATTCACCCTGCTATTCCGCCCCCCCACAACCACCACATCTCTACAGGCACTGGGCCTCACTCACTTACCTTGCAAAGATCTAGCAAGCTATCTCCTCTCCAGTCTCTCCGCTTGTATTATATGTATATAGTTCATTAAGTGGTTCATAACATAAGGTAAAAGCGTTTGACAGCCGGCCATGAGGTAAAGCGTTTGACAGCCAAACACGAGGGAGTTTTGACAACTGTCAAAACTCCCGACTTACGCAGGCGCACTAGTTGACAGCTCTCAGCTGTCAAAGCAACACATGCCGCCAGCACGAGGAACCGAACTGTCAGGCGTTCTGCGGAGCTGATTTGAGCGGAAGCAAAGCGGGAAAAAGACCGGCCGGTGATTGGACCAGACGACCGGCGCCAGACTATAAAAAGCCGAAAGGCTCCTGTTATTGTTGCTCTGTTCTAATAAATCTGTTAAGGTTACCAGCTGTCTTGAATGGTCTGTTCCAGCCATTTCACTGGCGACGAAGGTGAGATCCGCTTCCAGAGCTGAAGTCACGGCCAGGAAGAGTCCTCGGCCGGCAGAGCTAGTCACTGGGAGTTTTAACTTCCACAGCGAAGCGGACCACCAAGCCCAGACAGCATGGCAAATTTCGGACGAGTGAGGGAATTCGACACTCGCCACCCCGAGCAATGGGAGTCGCATCTGGGGCAGGTCGAGGGGTTCCTCCTCGTCAGCAAAATTACAGATGACAGAGCCAAAGCAGCAGCACTTCTATACATCAGCGGTCCACCTGTCTACGATGCTGCTGTCAGGCTATTCAGCCCCGTGCCGATCACAGAGGTTCCATATTCCGAACTCGTCGACCGGCTCAGCAAGCACTACATGCCGGCCCGCTCAGAACTGTACTGGCGGGTACAGTTCGCCCAGCGAAGGCAGCGGCCGGATGAAGCCGCAAACGACTTCATCGCGGGAGTCCGGCACGCTGCGCGGAGCTGCAACTTTCCTGACTTAGAAGACCGGATCCGGGACCAAGTGGTCATCGGGCTGAGAGACGAACGCCTCAAGAAAAAAAATCACGTCAAAACCCGAGATGACACTCGCCCAGGTCTCCCGGGAGATCTTGGCATATGAAGATAACCACAAGAAGTCCCTCAACCGAACAGCAATGTAACCCCAAGGCAGCGTCCATCAGGACGAAGCGTCTTTCAGCGACGAAGAGTCCATAGATCTGACAGACACCGACACGATACAACGCCGAATGGTGAGAAGGCAAAATAGACGAAGTGACAACAACGATCGTCCCAACCCAAGAAACTTCACCTCAGCTCAAAGAGAACAACGAAACTCCTGCGCCAGCTGCGGGGGCAACCATGGCCGGGCAAATTGCCGGTTCCGGAGCGCTAAATGCCATAATTGTGGCAAGACCGGCCACATTAAACCCGTCTGCAGAAGCCGTCCCCGCGACAACCTGCATGAAGTGGAGGCTACCCCCCCAGGTACGATCACCCACCGAGCCAGTAAGGGAAAGCCCCCAGAGGAGTTAGTGGAGACAGTTGATGGGGTGCACAATTTGAGCCCTAAGGTAAAAATTAAAACTAAGCTGCAGGGAGTTTATTGTGACATGGAGGTGGACTCAGGTTCAGCTGTAACCCTAATTTCGTTAAAGACGTATAGGGAAATCTGCAGGCGCAGTAAAAAAACAATACCGTTAGAAAACCCACAGGTTCAGTTAGCAGACTACCAGAGAACACCGATTCAACTCAAGGGCAAGGCTAAGGTCTGGGTGGAGTACAAAAAGTTCAAGGGACCTCTAGAAGTAATAGTCACCCAAGGGGATCGCACTAATCTAATAGGGTTAAACTGGTTTAGCCCCTTAGGAATTGCCATTACCGGCGTCAATGCTGTACAAACCTCAAACCTCGAGACCGTCTGCAGAAAATATGTAGACGTTTTCGACGGTTCCTTAGGCAAATATACAGGCCCTCCCATCGCCCTTAACTTAAACCCCGCCATACAACCTATCAAAATTAGGGCCAGGAGGGTCCCCTTCGCTCTCAAACAAAAAATTGAGGACGAACTGGAACGCCTTGTCAAGCTGGGAGTTTTAGAACCTACTGACGGGGGCAGTTGGGAAACCCCCATCGTAACACCAGTGAAACCTAACGGGCAAATTAGAATATGCGCTGACTATAAGGGGACTCTAAACTTAGCGCTCAATGCCCACTCTTACCCCATTCCAGCAGTAAGGGACGTCCTAGCTTCTATTCGCTCCGGCGCCATTTTTGCGAAATTAGACCTCACGCAGGCGTATTTGCAATTGCCTGTGACCGATGACACCGCGGTCGCTCAGACAATTGTCACACACCGCGGAGCATTTAAAGTGACAAGACTGCAATTTGGTATTTCGACCGCCCCAGGCATTTTCCAAAGCATTATGGAAAAAACATTAAAAGGAATTCCTGGGGTCTCCCCTTACTTTGACGATGTACTCATCGCCGGAGAAACAGAAGCCATTCTAGCTGACAGGCTGTCAGCTGTACTAGAGCGATTCCGAACTGCCGGATTTAAACTAAAAAGAGAAAAGTGCTCTATAGGAGTTCCCTCTACGGAATTCCTCGGGTACAAAATTGACGCCCAGGGCATCCACCCTACAAACGACAAACTAAAAGCCATCCAAGCAGCCCCCAGCCCCAAAAACAAACAGGAACTTCAGGCGTTTTTAGGACTATTAAATTTTTATCACGCCTTCCTCCCCCACAAGGCTACAATTGCAGAGCCACTTCATAGGTTATTAGACAAGGGCAACCCCTGGACCTGGACAAGAGTGCATGAAAATAGTTTTCAGTCACTTAAGAGCATCATTTGTAAAAGCTCCACTATCACCTTATTCCAGGAGGACACCCCTGTCTGCATCGCTTGCGATGCATCCCCATACGGGATAGGAGCCGTCTTGAGCCACCTGGACCAGGACGACACCCAAAGACCCATCGCATTTTATTCTCAGACCCTGACTAAAACAGAAAGAAATTACGCTCAAATTGACAGGGAGGCTCTGGCCATCGTCGCCGGGGTTAAAAAATTTCATGACTATCTGTATGGCAGACCTTTCACTATCTTCACAGACCACAAACCCCTATTAGGCATATTTACCTGGGACAAAATAACCCCACAAATATTATCCCCTAGAATCCTACGCTGGTCTACCTTTTTATCAGCATACTCCTACAAATTAGTATACAAGCCAGGCAGGGAACTAGGACATGCAGACTGTCTAAGCAGGCTCCCTATACAACGCCACGACCCAGACCCAGCCCCCGCTGGCGACATATTGGCTATCAATGAATTACCAAAATGCCCCCTCACAGCAAAAATCATTGCTGACAACTCCGCTAAGGATAAAACACTCAGCAGGGTCCTGCGATGGGTCACAACAGGATGGCCTCACAAATGCCCAGAGGAAACGTTCCGCCCCTTTTTTTCCAAACAACTAGAACTAACCTCTCACTTGGGCTGCCTGCTATGGGGAAATAGAGTGGTGATACCACACATAAACATACAACAAACATTAAAAACCCTTCACGAAGGGCACCCGGGGATGGTGAAAATGAAGCTACTTGCAAGAAGTTATGTATGGTGGCCAGGAATTGATAAGGACATAGAACAACACGTAGGGGGATGCTATACTTGCCAACTAACAAGAAGCGAACCACCCCACGCCCCAGTCCATAAATGGGAAACGACAAAAAACCCATGGTCCCGTATCCACCTAGATTTTGCGGGACCAATCCGAGGACAGAATTTCTTAATAATTGTTGATAGTTTTTCTAAATGGCTCGAGGTGATACCCCTAAATAAAATAACAACATACTCCACTATACAAGCACTTAGAAAAGTTTTCGCGACACATGGCCTCCCAGACATCATAGTTTCTGATAACGGCCCACAATTCACTTTTCGTGAATTTCAGATGTTCGCTTCGAGGAACTGTATTAGACTGGTGACGTCAGCGCCATTCCACCCATCGACTAATGGTATGGCAGAAATAATGGTGAGGTCAACAAAAGAGGCACTTAATAAATTCATAAAAGGGAACTGGCACCGACGACTCAGCCAATTCCTCCTGGCCCAACACACCACACCCGGCACCACCACCGGAAAATCACCAGCTGAGCTACGATGGGGCAGGAGGCTAATAACGAGATTAGACAGACTGCACCCTGACAGAACTCCTAACGACCAAGAACTTCCAACATCTGTACCACGAACCTTCTCTCCAGGCCAAACTATCTGGGCAAGAAATTACACCGGCAACCAAAAATGGATTCAAGGGGTCATAATAAAACAAACCGGACCCGTCTCATACTTAATTCATTCAGACACACAAGGCCAACTACGGCGACACCTCGACCAACTACGCATTCGCAAACCACAAAACACGCCCCCACCATCTCAACAACCCCTTTTACCCCCCTTCATACCAAGTATCCCGCCCCCCGAAGAGGCACAGCCACAACAACCGCAGGAGGAAGGAGAACTCGGAAATGAGACTCCCCTGCGACGGTCCAGCCGATTGAGGAAACCACCGACTTACTTACAGGACTATGAATGGGGGGGAAGCAACAAACAAACACACGGGGGTGGAAATGATCCAGGGGAAGGGTAAGGGGTGTATTATATGTATATAGTTCATTAAGTGGTTCATAACATAAGGTAAAAGCGTTTGACAGCCGGCCATGAGGTAAAGCGTTTGACAGCCAAACACGAGGGAGTTTTGACAGCTGTCAAAACTCCCGACTTACGCAGGCGCACTAGTTGACAGCTCTCAGCTGTCAAAGCAACACATGCCGCCAGCACGAGGAACCGAACTGTCAGGCGTTCTGCGGAGCTGATTGGAGCGGAAGCAAAGCGGGAAAAAGACCGGCCGGTGATTGGACCAGACGACCGGCGCCAGACTATAAAAAGCCGAAAGGCTCCTGTTATTGTTGCTCTGTTCTAATAAATCTGTTAAGGTTACCAGCTGTCTTGAGTGGTCTGTTCCAGCCACTTCACCGCTGCAGTTTCTTTGCCTGCTTCGGGCTTCAAATCTTCCATACATTTGCAGAGAATTTGCTAATGATCTCACGTGATCTCATACTACTTCAGGCCTCCATTCTCTGCAATCTGTGCCAAAGAGATCTGTTGCAAAAGGCTTTGCAGATGGATGGGAGGCTTCAGTGTTTCAAGCTCCCATCCATTTGATGTTTCCTTGCCAAAGCCTGCAGGGGTGAGAAATTGTGTCCCTGGAGGCTCTGGTTGTCTTTGCAAAAAGCTTTTGCTGCCAAGAATGGAGGCCAGGAGGGGCATGCACGCTGCTCCCGGCCTCCATTCTTGGTGGCAAAAGCTTTACGCAAAGATGACTGGAGCCTGCACGGGTGCAAGCTCTCACCCCTGCAAGCTTTGGCCAGCTTTTCTCAAGGCTTTTGCCATGACCAGAGCCTGCAGGGGTGCAGGCAAAGAAATTGTGGCAGAGAGGCTGAGGAGGACAGCTTGTTTGATCATCGATATTTTCAAAAGGTAAACGAGATTCCAAAAGCCTAGTGCCTGTGGGGACCCAGTGGGGCAAGATTGGGGGGAGGAAGCATGAAATATCTCGGTGGGTCGTGGGAGGTCTTGAGTGGTAGGAAGCACTAAGCCCCCCAGGGTCTTCCTCACTCTGAGATACCTCATGTGCACTTAATGACCTGAGCATTCAATAAGCAAATGCATTGGGTGAATCAGGGAGGGGTCATGTTCAATTAATGTGATTCCATTAATGAATTCCTCAGGTTACGAATGTAATTGGCAGGCTCTATTACATTCATACGCCGGGGACTACCTGTATTTATTTCAGATATGTTCACTTTACAAACTGTTCTCAGCTTTTAAGAGAGAGAGGTGGGCTTTACTTCTGTCATGGATTCCATCAAATAAGAGGACCTCTCAGGGGCTTTTGAAGTGACCAAATCATCTAGCTCACACTAAGTTGTTAAAGTATATTTATGTTGAAAAACCGGCACTAGTGTGAACTTGGAAGATCAAATTCAATTTGAAGACAGGAGAAATGCATCACAGGATTCCTAATTGGTTGGGAGAAATAGGAGAAAGTGTTTCTCCCTTTCCTCTCTTTTGTCTCTTTCTTCTCTTTCGAACTGTCCTTCCGAGCGTCCTTGGGAAGGTGTTTATTTTTCTTTGCTTAACTGAACAACAGCGTGTAACTTAAAAAACAGTGCGTTATTTTTCATAAACACATATATTGTTTCCCAACTCACATTGTCATTGGGCAGTTTTTAATGAAGTGTAAAACTAATTCTCTCCGATATTTTGCAAGGGAATCAAGAATTGTGGTTTTGAAATAAGATCTTTCATAGCAGTACAAATGGTCTTATTTCAGTTTTATTACTCTGTGAGTGAAATAAAAAAAATAGGAGCTGAGAAACTTGATAAACAAAGGCAAGAGTAGGAAGTAAACTTACAAGAGTGAGTTTATGACTTTTTCATAATTACTGGTGAGTGAAAAACCTTTTTAATGAGGACAAACCCCCTCCCCGCATTTAAAATGACGACTTCATACTTTATATTCAATGCAAAAATAATAGTCATTCATCTATTTAGTCAATTAATGTTATTTAATCTAATCGGATAAAAATTAAAATATAATCCCAGGAGTTGGGGCTATTTTTAGATTTCCCCATTCCCTGCATTCTGGGTCAATGATATAGTGAACAAGAACCAATGCATGAAAACTCTATTGAGAATAGAAAGAAAATGATGGTGATGCAGTGGTGAGGCTGAAATAAATACAGGTAGTCCCCGACTTATGAATATAATAGAGCCTGCCAATTACATTTGAAACCCGAGGAATTCATTAATGGGATCACATTAATTGAACATGATCCCTCCCTGATTTACCCAATTCATTTGCTAATCAAATGCTCAAAGTGAGGAAGACCCTGGGGAGGCCTATCCCATAATGCTCCTTCAATGGTTTCATGTCCTTAAAAACTTGAAAATGGCATCAATAGATTTGAAATTAAATTTGGTTCATTAAAAAATATATTTAAAGGGCACTGTATATCCGAAGGAAGGTATATGAAAGCACAAATATCATCTTTTATTTCCTGGAAATATGTAAAAAAAGTAATTGTTCATTGACCCCAATTATACAATTCAGTGATCATTTGGTAACTTTTTGGAATGGGATTTTAATAAATAAATGTACATTTATGGAGAAATCTCTAAATGTGATTATACTCTACTACTATATGGTATTTATTGATAACCAAGTCACTGATAATACGTAAGGTAGTTTTATTTTATTTTTTAATTTGTTTGGGTTTTTCCCCCTACTGTTTTTAGCTAATTTCCCCACTCCACAGATGAGTTGACAAGCAGATTTAAGTAAAAAAAAAAAGAGCCCACGACAGCTTATCCAAAACAGTGTTTCCTCTCCTAATTGACCACCATAGAGCTGAGCTGTTGTTGAAGAAGGAGTGGCAGAACCTGGGATGGAGTCAAAAGAGGAAATAGCCTAAAATCTCTACATAGCCACAAGCAGACTAAGTCCATTCCCTGCTTGAAGTCTCTTAACTAGTGCCAAAATAGTGCTAAACTTCAGTTGGCTTGATTCCTGTGCATAAGCATGAGCAATAAATCAGTTAAATTGGAATTTAATGTGTGACCCTGGCCTTTTGTGCCTGACAGCTGTGGACTCCAGGAGATAACCGTGTGCTCCCTGGGTACAGGGAGAATATCCAACTTTTGCCAGTCTGAATCACCTAGAGTCAGAGAGCTGATCCATGAATGCAGGAATCAACATATGGAATGGAGAAGCCTACTTTGAAAATATTAATCTCTGTTTTCCATAAATAAAATGGCTCTGAGGAACATATTTCCCTGTGGTTACATGCAAGTGGGAAGGCTTTGTTTCTTATCATTGGTAGCAGAGCTCAGAAATTGTTAAACAATATTTTTTTTAAAAAAAGGCTACAGAACAATGCACAGAGATTTCAAATGTTTGGTGTATAATTTTACTTTGTACTCTTGAACCTCAATGATGTACTGCTTGCTGCAAGTGTGCTTTTGACAGGGGAAAGAAGATGTTCTCTCAAGTTATCTCTCCAGGACTGTTCACCAAATGTGACACATGAATAATATAGGGAACAATTAGTTTAGAAAAAGGATAAAAGGAAATTTAAGTAGAGGCCATTTTAACGATTTGAAAAGGTCAGCTCCAATTCCCTCTTGCATATGCTTCAGATAGATCTGCTAAGCAGTGAACTTTATAAGCCCGTTGCAGAAGTGTGTTAGTGTTTTGATTAGGTGAATGGTGTGTGATGCCTTGGAGATCATTTGATATTGTTTTAATATGTTTTAATCTCTAATAGGAGGGATGCTGTGGCTCAGTGGGTTAGGACACTGAGCTTGTCGATCAGAGGGTCGGCAGTTTGGCGGGTTGAATCCTGAGTGCCACGTAACAGAGTGAGCGCCTGTTACTCATCCCAGCTACTGCCAACCTAGCAGTTCGAAAGCACGTAAAAATGCAAGTAGAAAAATAGGGACCATTACAGTGGGAAGGTAACAGCATTCCATGCGCCTTTGGCATCTAGTCATGCCAGCCACATGATCACGGAGACGTCCTTGGACAAGCGCTGGCTCTTCAGCTTTGAAACGGAGATGAGCACCAGCCCCTAGAGTCGGAAATGACTAGCACGTGTGTGCGGGGGAACCTTTACCTTTACCTTTAATCTCTAATAGACTTGTATTTCCGTAGAAAAAGGAAAAGATCCTCTTTGTGTCAAAGAAATTTAAAGATAAATGCTATGCTTCTAAAACCCCCGAGACACACATCCCAAGGAGGTTTGACAGAATATTCAAAGAACGGAAAATGTACTCACTAACCAGTAAGCTAACACTGGATGGGGTTTTTTTATTAGCAGAAGGACAGTAGCTCGTACTAAGTTCTCATTTATTTCATCAATTCTTAGATAAAAGACATCCCACATGTGTCCTGTCCCCCATATCTTCATACTTTCAGTTCTGCCATATCTTACAGATCTGAAGCCTCCTTTATCCAAAGGAGCCCCTTCATCTGATTACATACAGAAGCCCACTGATGCCTCTTTCTTGAGTGAAGTTTTTTTGCTAGATCGGAGTCAACCTATGACCTTTCCTAACCATGTCTGGATTTGATTCCTGCCTTCCCTACTCCCCCCCCCAAAAAAAAATGCACAGAAGAGGGGGGAAACATGAAAGTGAACATACCTAGTTGAGCCTGGCACCCCAAGAGATAAGCTTTCTCTGACAGGCAAACTAATGACATTAAGCAACACCATTCTCTGCTGTACAGATCTTTGCCTGACCTTATCCACAAAGGTTCTCTCCACCCCTTTGACTTTCCTGCTGTAAAAGCCTAATAGATTTTATTTAGCTGCAGGCAGAGTGAACCTCTATGGGTTTGAACTAATGCAGAAATATTAGAAAAGATTGGTGCTGGGAATTCTTCCTTCCTCTTTATACTTCTTCTAGGGTGAGTGGAGAAAAACATCTGACCTAAATCTGCCAGACACCTTCAAAAGAGATGGAGGAAAAGGAAAAATGGAATCTACAAGCCACCCAGCTCCTGTGAATAATTGTTATTAGAATGTAAGTGCCACTAAATTAATCTGAAGAGGAAAGGGAATCCAAATAAGTGTTAAACAATTATATTTTACCTTCATATTTCTTCTTGGGGACTGTCTAGATAAACATTCTCTGCCATAAATAAATCTTTTCAGATGTAAGCAAGCACTTCTTCGTTTAAATGGGAGTTTAATTTTAATGGGAATAAGTGAGGCCCAGGATTGTGAGGAAACGCTAAATTTCAAGCTGGAGCGCCCCCTGCAGCATATTTTTCCCTTTACAGCTTAACAAAATATTCTAAACCAGAACTAAAAATAAATCAGATCTAGACAAATTTGTTCATATAGCCATATTTGAATATATTTTTTTTGCTTCCACAAATACCCACTGTCTTTTCCCCCCCTTTTAAAAAAATAACAACTCAGTCACCCAATCTCTTAAGAATATTCAGAACACACTGTAGTTGGAAGGCTGATTCAAACAAATTGTAGAATTCATGAATATGTCATCTTCCAGTCTACAATAGCAATCAGGAACAGAGATCATGGGACAAATATTGCCCCATCATCCCTCCAAGACAGATGTAAAAAAAAGGCATCAACTTTGTGGAAGGTTTGTTGAATGGATGCTTAATTGGTTGTTACCTTTGCCCCCTCGCCTACAACTGCCCTGTCAAGATGGCCCCCAGCAACATTGACAACATGAGTATTTCAGGATTTAGAAATACACACAACAAATTGTTTTTAAAAACTAGCCTCACATTACATAAACACTTGGCATCAAATGCCTGTATTTTCTTCTAGTTATAATAAAATGCTGTAGAGCTGACTGAGAGCCTGGAGGCTGTAAGAGTCTGGATGGGGAGGATCCAGCTTTGACTCAACCCTGGTGAGATGGAATGACTCTGGGCCAGTGGTCTCCAAATTTGGCAGCTTTAAGACTTGAGGGCCAACTCCCAGAATTCCTCAGCCAGCCATGCTCTGGCTAGGGAATTCTAGGAGTTGAAGTCCACAGGTATTAAAGTTGCTGGGTTTGGAGGCCCCTGTTCTAGGTTTTTGGCACCCAGGCCCAGGTTATATTTCCTCTCTGACTTTGGATGGGATGGCACTCCCGCAAACTGAGATGGTACGCAACTTGGAAGCCCTGGTAGACTCAGAGCTCCTGCTCAAGGTTGCAGCCATGGCTCTGTGTGTGTGTGTGTGTGTGTGTGTGTGTGTGTGTGTGTGTGTGTGTGTGTGTGTGCCAATTGCACACTTTTCTGGACTGGTGGGGGGAGGGCTTTGCTTTTAATCATTCATGCCTTGTTCGCTTCCTGTTCGTCTTACTCCAACATGCTTTACATGAAGCTGGCCTTGAAGAAGCTAGAACTGGTCCAGAATGCAGTGATGCATTCATTGATGGGTGCACCATGTAAGATCTTGTTGATATGCTTCGCTGGCTCCCAGTTTCCTTTCCATGCAATTCAAGGGGCTGGTTATTGCCTTTAAAGCCCTATATGGCATAGGTCAAGTTATCTGCAGGACTGTGTCTCCCTAAGGACATTTATCCATCCTACCAGATCAGATAGGGTGGGCATGCTCCCAGTCCCTTCTCTTAAAGCATTGCCATCCAATGGGATTCAGGAAACATGCCTCTTCCATGGTAGCCCCTAGCCTATGGAACATCCTTCTCCCTGAAGTTCAGCAAACCCCACTCTCCTAGCCTTCCAAAAAGCACTTAAGACCATGCTTTTCCTCCAAATGCTGGGATAGGGTGAGGTCAATGCGAGGACTTAGTGACAGACAGCATATAAAAACTGGACTTTCAGGCCAGGTTTTTATGTTTGTGGTTTTGACAGAAATATATATTTATAGATATTGTTTTAACTGTTAGTTGGGAGCTCTCCAGCTTTCAATATACTATATGATGGCCAGCTACATATATATATATGTGTGTGTGTGTGTGTGTGTGTGTGTGTGTGTGTGTATGTATGTATGTGTATACACACACACACACACACACACACATATATATATATACACATATACATATATATATATATATATATATATATATATATATATATATATATATATATATATGTGTGTGTATATATATATATATATATATATATATATATATATATATATATATATATATATATATATATATATATATATATATATACGGATCCTTGGTTTTTCGGGTTTTTCCCCGCGTAGAACTAAAGGTGTAGGCGCAACATTTCGACGGAATCCCATCCGTCATCATCAGGCTTTAGCTTCCTTCTTCTGGGAGAAGCATGTGGCTGTTTGTTCCTCTTTTTTTTTAAACTGCCAGAAGGGGTGTGTTCTGTGGAGGTGTGCTCTGATTGGGTAGGGGACCAAGTGTGTTCTGATTGGGTAGGAGTGTGTTTTGAATGGTGGGTGTGTTCTGATTGGGTGGGGGGTTGTTCTGAGTGGATGGGCTGGTCTCAGCTGCCAGCTCCAGACCTGAGCTGGTGCGTTGTGCTGCTTTTGTTCGGCTTCGTGTTTGTGGTGGTGCCATGTTTTTATAGTGGGTGTCAGTTTGCTTATTGTGTGGTTTGGGGGGGTTTAAAGTGGCTGATGTTGCAGCTGTAGTTAGGTTTCTGTTTTGTGGTTGTGTGTCTTTATCGTTGTGGGTTCGGATTTGCTTTTTGAATGGTTGTGTGGTGGTGATGTCATGTGATGTTATCATGAGTTTGGGTCTGGTATCATTCTTGGTGGTTGGGCCTCGTCTGTCAATCAAGGCGGGTTTCCAAATGGCTGGTAGACGAGAGGTATCATCTCGTTTATTCATGCTGTGGGGGCGTTTTTCTATCTCAATGGCTTCTCTGATTATTCTGTTGTTAAAATGTTCAATTTTGGCGATAGTTTTGGTTTTTTAAAATCAATTTCATGTCCCGTGGCTTCAAAGTGTTGGACCAGGGATGAAGTTTGTTCTCCCTTTCTGAGTGAGTTTTTGTGCTCTTCAATGCGTGCACTTATTCTTCTGTTGGTCTGTCCGATGTATGTGGTGGGGCAGGTGGTGCATGGGATTTCGTATACTCCTTGGTTTTCTAACCCAATTATGTCCTTGGGGTTTCTTAGGATGGTGGATATTTTTCTGTCTGTGTAGAATGCTGTTTTGATGTTGTGTTTTTGGAGGACCTTGCTGATTCTGTCTGTGGTCCCTTTTAAGTATGGGAGGAGGGCTTTGCCATTTTCTTGTTCTCTGTCTTGGGTTTTTGTGGGTGTCTCTCTTCGGATTAAGTTGGTAATCGTGTTTCTTTGGAATCCATTGGCTGTTAGTACATTAGTGAGAGTGTGTAGTTCGGTTTTTAGGTGTTGTTCGTCAGCTAGGTGTTTTGTTCTGGAGATGAGTGTCTTGGCTACGGAGTTGATCTGTGCTGGGTGGTGGTGTGAGAGTGCGTTCAGATAGCGGTTTGTGTGTGTTTTTTTATGGTAGATAGTGTGTCCTAGGGAGCCGTTGGATTTCTTGTAGACTAAGACATCAAGGAAGGGAAGTTGATTGTTAGCTTCTGTTTCCATGGTGAATTGTATTTTGGGGTGTAGGCTATTGAGGTGTATGAGGAAGTCATCCAGTTTTTCTTTGCCGTGTGGCCAGATTACGAAGGTGTCATCTACGTATCTGAGCCAGAGTTTGGGTTTGTGGTTGGATTTTTCTAGAGCGAGGGTTTCAAAGTGTTCCATGTAGAGGTTTGCGATGACAGGTGAGAGGGGTGATCCCATGGGTGCTCCTTCCATTTGTTTGTATCTTTGTCCATTGTAGATGAAGTATGTGTTAGATAGGCAGTGGTTGGTCAGATCTAGGATGTGTTTAGGGGGGTTGTATTTATTTAGGATAGCTGTCAAGGCTTCTTTGATTGGCACTTGGGTGAAGAGGGATACAACATCGAAGCTCACAAGTAGGTCACAGGGCTGTAAGTTTAGTTTTCTTATGATCTCTATGAATTGGAATGAGTTTTGTACGTGTGAGGTGATGGAATTTGCATAAGGCTGTAGTTGTTTGGCAAGAAATTTGACTAGATTTTGTAGAGGTGAGCCTATGGAGCTGACTATGGGTCTGAGTGGGGTTCCTTCTTTGTGTATCTTGGGCAGACCATAGAGCTTAGGACATCTGGATGATTTTTCTCTGGGAATGATTGTTTTCTGGATCTCTTCACTGATGGGGGTGGCTTTTATTTTTGATTTTGTGGTTTTTTCCAGGTAGGTGGTGGGATCTGTCTTGAGGAGTTTGTATGTGGAGTCTTGGAGTAGGTTGGATAATTTGGTATGGTAGTCAGATGAGTTCATTACCACCGTGGCGTTGCCTTTGTCTGCTGGCAGAATGATTATGCTGGTGTCATTTTTTAGGTTAAGTAGTGCTGTCTGTTCCTCTTTGGGTAAGTTGCTTTTGGGTGGTTTGCTGGTGCAGAGGATGTTGGTAACTTCGAGTCTGATTTTGTTGGCGTCATCAGGGTTAATTTTGGTCAGGCTGGATTCGACTCCGCATATAATGGTTTCCGTGGGAATGTGTTTGGGAGCGACTGCAAAATTAAATCCTTTAGACAGGACGTTGGTTTCGGCTTTGGTGAGAATCCTATCTGAGATGTTGTGCACAGTTTGTTTCATGTGTTGCTGTGGGAGAGGAGGGGTTTGTTTCTGGCATTCCTTTGGTCTTCGGAGTTTATTGGTGTGTGTGTCTGTTTTGTAGGCAGTCTCTGTTTCAGCTCTCCAGACGGCGATTTGTTTGAATTTGTCCCAAAGTGTGGGGTGGATCTTGTTGCTGAGTTTGAGGTGAAGTGTGAGGAGGTCTCTGTTGATTCGGTCCAGGAGGAATCTTTTTGTGTGGAGTTCGTTTCTGATTAGGGCCAGTTCTGTTCTTATCAGGATGCGTTTGATGGCTGCAGAGTTGGAGTGGAATTTCAATTGGAAGGATGTGGGGATTAAATTTTGATCTCGGCAGTTGCGTAGGAATGTGAGGTCACACAGAATGGAAGCTCTTCGTACTTCGAGTTTTTCGTAGGTCTTGGTTAGCTGGTAGATTTCCTCCCCGTAGAGGTAAGGTATTTGTTTTCTGAGGTTTTCGCGGGTGCCTGTATGTGGATCCTTGGTTTTTCGGGTTTTTCCCCGCGTAGAACTAAAGGTGTAGGCGCAACGTTTCAACGGAATCCCATCCATCATCATCAGGCTTTAGCTTCCTTCTTCTGGGAGAAGCATGTGGCTGTTTGTTCCTCTTTTTTAAACTGCCAGAAGGGGTGTGTTCTGTGGAGGTGTGCTCTGATTGGGTAGGGGACCAAGTGTGTTCTGATTGGGTGGGAGTGTGTTTTGAATGGTGGGTGTGTTCTGATTGGGTGGGGGGTTGTTCTGAGTGGATGTATATATAAAATAAAATAAAATAAAATAAAATAATAAAATAAAATAATAAATAAAATAATAAAATAAAATAAAATAAATAAAATAAAATAAAATAAAATAAAATAAAATAAAATAAAATAATAAAATAAAATAAAATAAAATAAAATAAAATAAAATAAAATAATAAAATAAAATAAAATAAAATAAAATAATAAATTAAAGACTATTTTTACCTTGAAAGACAAGTGAGTATCCAAAATATGACTTTGTAAGACTGGAAAGGAGTACTGGGTGTAAACTTTCCCTATCTGATTAAACTCCAAGTGAATTACAACTTTATCATTGCATCTGCATACAGAACAGAAAAAAATGTTGAATCTTGCAAATCTTATTTTCCACCCCACTCTCTCTCTCTCTCTCTCTCTCTCTCTCTCTCTCTCTCTCTCTCTCTCACACACACACACACACACACACACACAGAGAGAGAGAGAGAGAGAGAGAGAGAGAGAGAGAGAGAGAGAGAGAGAGAGAGAGAGAGCACCTTACAGTCTAGCTATAGTTTAACTGTCTCACAGAACTGAGCTTTTAAACTGACTGGGCTTGTCTGAATTAGCCCATCCAGTAGATCATTACTGCCCCCAGGTAGGTCCATCTAAACATAATAAAATGCTGCAAACCTGTTGCCAGAATTTAATGAAAGACTTGGCGTTGTAGGTGGCTCTTGCCTTGGATTTATGAATAGTTTATATGCAGGAACGCTCATTATAATGTTTGCAGGTCTCTTAGGTCTCATAACAGGATAACCCAAGATGCACAAGGAGTGTGTCATCTTGCTGAGGTTTCTGCCAGGAACCTGTTAAATAGCTTTATTGGGGTTTTAATTAAATGAAATCCCTCTGGTGAGATTAACTAATGAAAGTGAGGTGGCTTTCCATCTCCAAGTAACCTATTCCTGAAAATGTGGGTCTTCGAGGAGAAAGTTATCTGGGTTTGAGACTTCCATAATGTATGGAGTATGACCATAACCTGGACGAGCAGAAAGGAAAATTCCATTGCACAAGCAGCAGCCCATTCGCCTAAGGTTGGGTGAAATGCCTACAGGATAGCAAACTGATGGTCTCCAGATATTTTGGACTGTCTCTTACCATTGGCCATGCTGACTGGATCAGATGGAGTTTGAAGGCCAAATCATCCGGAAGAGACATGGATATTCTTTCCTCCTGCAACATGTATTCTCTGCTGACCAAGAACACTGTTTGAACAACTTCCCCGGGAACCAAAACAGGAATCTTGCAAAATTGCCATATTCTAGTAGCTTGCTCAAAAAGAATACTTTGTCGAAACATGTATATTGTTGGTAAAGCAAGAAGAAATGCATCAACACAATCAGTAATATGAAAAGGAAAGAAAATATAACCAAAATATAAAATCTATATTTAACTTCTAAAGGCTTTCTCCAGCTCAGTGCTTTCCAGATATGTTAGATTTTATATCTATAATCCCTGATGGGATTATGAAAACTGAAGTCCACACATCTGGGAATTCTACATTGGGAATGAAAATGGCTTATTACATTTTTAGGCAAAAATATCCCTATTTTTCCAGCTTTTGAAATGATGAAAACCCTTGCTGGGGGGGGGGGAGTTTGTTTTTCAAAAGGTCACTTTGGAAGGAAGAATGTTGTTAAATTTTGGAGACAGGTTTGGTATCATTTGCTAATCTGAGTCATAACAGTGAAGAGCTGGACCTTAATTACTCTGAAAGGGCATCAGGTAGGAAGATAAGGTAGAAAGGACATAAGATAGGAATTTTAGAAGACTAAACTCCAAAACATGGTGGAGATTGGGAATTTTAAAAATGTCCACCACTGATACTGCTGAGAATGAATTGGGGAATTATCTTTGCAGTGGGACAAACAGCAGCATTAATAATCCCCTGCTACCATATATCTGTCCCCAGCCTCTCCACCGCCTGAGACACCCACTGCAAAAGTGATGTGATTTTCTATCATGTACAAGGTTAATTGAGGAGCCTATTTCATCCTTATTTGGTTAAAAAAAAACTCAGCACATTTACAATAGCCTAGGTCAGGGGCAGGCAACCTTGGCTCTTTTACGACTCGTGGACTTCAACTCCCAGAATTCCTGAGCCAGCCATGCTGAGGGGAAAGGGAGTGGTTTCCATGCTGAGCCATGCTGGCTCAGGAATTCTGGGAGTTGAAGTCCATGAGTCGTAAAAGAGCCAAGGTTGCCTACCCCTGTGACCTAGGGTCCTTTGTAAGTGGAGACTTTCTTCATGGCACTGTTCAATGTCTGGTGTCATACAGTGAGTTCATGAAGGTCCAAAAAGCAAAAGCATGGAAGGCTCTCTGCAAAGATCTCAGTGCTGACGGCGTCCTCAGGTAAAAGGCATACCAGGCAGGAGAGCCTTCCTCCAAATGGAGGCTGCTCTATTTGAAAGATGTGGAGCACTGGAATCTATTTCCCTAGGTTTTCCATAGGTGTATGTTCCTCGCCCCCATATTTATATAATACCATACTGAAGACAATCCTCATTCAGTTCTGATTGGTAGACTTATGCAAGCCACTTCCTCTCAGATTTATCATTCCATCTGCAACATAGAATTGCTAAAAGTAAGGTGGGGGAAAAAATCAGGATTCACGGCGGTTTTTTCTGTTTATTTTAATTGTAAGCCACCCGGAGTCACCTTCCAGAATGAAAAGGGTGGCATATAAATTTAATAATTAAATTATGATGAAGTTTTCATTCCCTTCCATGGTAGGAATCTGTCAGAGAAAATGAAAAAAGAAAAAAACCTGCCACATTTTACTGTGGATTTGGGGGGGGGAGGATACAAGAAAGAAAACACGTGGCCAAAATGATGTATTTAGATGTCTTAGCACATCCTTGATTTGTATTATCAAGCTTCTGTCCAGAGAACTTTAGAGAAGGACATTGAGAGATATAAACGCTTATTGCAATACAGAATTCTGGTACCATGGGATCTTATTTTAATATGAATTTGTTTGACACCCATTAATATAGCAAAGCTCTATGGTTTGACGATAAGTTTAAATCAGCAATAAAGAGTTAATTCTATAGTACAGCTCTCAAATACATATGCGAATAAGAAAGGCAGAATTTAATATGGTAGAGATGTATTAGGCCAGGGGTCTTCAATCTTAGCCCTTTTATGACTTGTGGACTTCAACTCCCAGAATTCCTCAGCCAGGCGTGCCTATATTAGGCTGATATTTAGCAATGCACATGTTGCTTTGATCAGTGGATCTTGGTTGATATATTCCATTCTTCTGTTCGCCATGCATAGAACTTTATATCCAATTGGCCTCTCTTTGCTTCTTTTTGTCTACTGGGTTTTAAATCTCTGGAGGAGTTGCTTATTTGCTGTTTTTAAATTTGTGAATTTATACCAAGTGGTCTACAGAGAAGTTTCATATGACTCCACATCTGTTGAGTCTCCATGTCTATCAAGTGCTATCTTTTCTTGGTTCTGGCCATCAGATAGTCATCTCCCTATGTATTCTTCAGGTAGCTGTTGACAACTCATTACATGCAGATATTATAAACTTGTCAAGAAAGCATCTAAATGAAGATACCTCAAACTGTCAAGGATCAGTCATTATAATTTCAACCTTAAATATATCAAAAATGGAGTACGTGTGTCCATTATCAAAAGCAGATAAACACCAGCTGTCACTACAAAACATTGCTAATTTCTTCATCATTGCATAAAAAGCAGGTTTCAATGAAAAGCAGTTTCTGACACACAGCTGTCATCACTGATTAATGTGTCCAATTTAATAATATATTATTTTGCTCAAAAGGCGTGGCAAAAATTGAGTGATTGTCACTGGGAGGTGAAATCGTTAGTAACCATGGCAATGTGGCATATTATTATTATTTTTCAATGTTAACAAGTAAGCAAGGTGGGTGGAAGAGAGAATTAGATTTGTTGGCTTTAGCCCCTCTTCTTCTCTCTTCACTCTTCTGGATGGTCCAAAGATTTTCTTCTTCTTGGCTGATTATCCCGATACAGGTTGTGCTTGCATGCTGTCAGTCATCTCATCAAATCTCCCCTAGAGAGACACACCCTATTATATTGATCTACCTCAAGCAATTTATAGAACTTGGTGAGCTCCAGAGGTTCTCTGAGGATCTGCTGGGCAGGTCAACTGAGATCTTAGTCGAAACGTGGAATGGCTAGGGAGTGGAGGCCTAGACCACACTGCCCCTCCCTATGTATCAATCCTGGGGAACTCCTAGGTTTTCTAAGAACTCTAGAAGATTAAGCAACAAAAGAGACACGCAAAGCACCACTGAAAGAAGATGAGGAGCCAGGCAGATTGAATAAAAGTAAGAGCTCATACCTAGGATTTCTGCGCTAAGAAACACCTTTTCATAATTTTAGTGCATTTTGCCAGCTTTCCTACTAGTCAGATTTGATGGTGAAAGTCCAAGCCTTGGACACACCCTTGAAAAGCACTCCAAATTGCGGCAATAAGTGACAGTCATGGGGAAGGAGGTTGGACACTGCAACATGAAGGACACCTTCACATCACTAAACAACCCATAGTACACTTGTTAGGTTTTTTTAAAAACAAAACAAAACACAACTTTAGTGCTTTTTCGGAAAAGCTTTAAAACATTGTTTTAAAAATAGCCTGATGGGATGGTGAGTACTTGTTAATTCTTAGATTCACTTTCACTCTTCCTTTTTACATATGGGTTTTGCATTTTTCTGAAATCACTCACCTAACAGCTAATGGGTGATGGGGTTACACAGTGAAGTAGGTATTTCCCTTCCATTGCATGATACAAGTCCTTGTTCTTGCCTCTCAGCTGTTAGATGGGCTACATTTAATCAAGGTTTTTTTCAGGATTGCCAGCCAAAGGTCATAAGTCTGGGTGATTGTTAATCAGGCAAGGCTCTATAAATCCATAGTTTTCTGAAAAACTTTGTAGAACTGATTCTGGCCAAACCGTGCTCCACCATTGCAGACTATTCTATTAAATGTATTCTTTCACATATTAGAACTTTTGACTTCAGGGTAACATAATATTACTTTCAATCATGGATAATGCAATCTGATACTTTGCTTGGGGAGAAGCCTGATATCTTATGGTGGAAAAGGGTCAATAAATGTACTATAAGCTGTTACCTAGTTTTCTGAACATGATTCACTTCAGGGATAAGATGTTTTTATGCCAACTTTCAATTCATGGGAAACTTTTATGGCCAAGACATAAGCTTCAGAATAGACAGGGTTTATAATGGAACAGTGTATCTGAAGGATCACTTGGAGCAACAGTAGTATGTAATTTATAGCCAGGAAGGTAGAGTGTTTCTAGAATCATATCTAATATTAAAAGTGTTGGAAGGGGACAATAACACAGATGACCCAAAACATGCATAATGTTTTCTTTACAGGGGACACAGTTACCACTGACAGTATTAATACTAAATGAAGCTTTTTACCAGCTGCCACTGGATTCACAAGCAATGACTGTGCTAAGAAACATCTTTTCATAATTCAGTGCAGCGTGCCAGCTTAGTCAGATTTGATGGTGAAAGTCCAAGCCTTAGTCACACCCTTGAAAAGCACTCCATATTTGCTATTGGTACAAAATGCAGCAGTTAGGCTGATAACTTAGACAGAGAAGAAGGATCATGAAGTAGCTGTACTGAAAGGTTTGCAGTGACCGCCAACTGGTTTGGGACACAAGTTAAAGTGTTGATCCTGATCTTTAACAGTCCCAAAAATACTTAGCATCTTATGTTCTAAGAGCCTGTCTTCCTTATGATGAACTTTCCCAGTTGTTAACCTGTCAAAGAGGCCTTTC
This sequence comes from Vipera ursinii, assembly GCF_947247035.1. Taxonomy (NCBI): domain Eukaryota; kingdom Metazoa; phylum Chordata; class Lepidosauria; order Squamata; family Viperidae; genus Vipera; species Vipera ursinii. Next base: position 126,387,883 of record NC_139512.1, read on the forward strand.
TGAAGATACTTCCAGTGCCCTGCCATCTACAGAAGCTTTCAAAATAATGAAGGAAAAGAGCATCGTGACACAAAGATGGCCTCTTCGAGGCATGAGTATGACATCATAGTGCACATGTAAAAGGAGTGGGGGTTGCTGGGAAATACTGCAATGCTGCTTTTGTGAGTCTGCCCTACCTCATCCACCCTTCACAGCTACTACTGCTCTGCTGTCAGATGCTTGTCCTTCAGTTTTATAGAAGAGGGCCTTCTCTTATATTGCCTCCAGATAATGAATGGAAATTGTATGGGGGGGAAAACTTTGATTTTCTGTTTTGAGTTTTAACATTTCATTGGCTGCCTTAAGTGCTTGCCAGTGGAGAAAAGCAGGTTAATGGAAACAGAAGTATAACATACTAAGAGTTCTCAGAATTTACCAGATTCCTATTGTAGTGGAGTTAATCAATATTTTAAAATTAATTTGGGGATTGATGTAATACTAATCTGGTCATACCCAATGCCCCATTCTCAAAGCATGTGGAACAGTCTGGGTTGGTTACAAAGTTTTGTCAAAAATGACAAGATGGTGTCTACAAAGCTGTGATTGAAGGTCCTCCCAGTTTTTAATGTGCATTGAACGTTCAATACACATAAATAAAAAGCAATCTTTGATTGCATCATCGTGGCTATCACCTTGACTGTTTTTTTCTGTTGCAGATACCCCTGGGAGTAGTGGTTTAATAACATCCCTCATTCAATTCACCATAATGATGCTCAGAAGTAACCACTGAAACAGTACCTTCTATTCTCTGGCATTGTACCATTAAATGGCACTCTGCATTGCTACAAACCTTGTTTGGTGTATGGACTGGACTAAGACCAAGGCTGTACCAATATACACCTTTGCTGAAATTTCTAAGAATATTATGGATTGCTGCTCTGTTTGCCATTGCCTTCAGAAGATGATGGATTTAAACTTGTTCTGGCTTCGAGCAGCTGACCACTATATTTAGGAGATAAAATGGTAAGTTTTGTAATATCAGCTATTGCCTCACAGTTTATTATAGTTTATTATAGTCCCTTTCTCTACACACATCTTATCTGCTTTATTTTTTTTCTCATGGGGATATAAATGATATAGAGATAGAGATAATATAAATATGTACAGTAATGTTATAAATATGAGATGTATAAGTTTTATCTCTCCTTTCTCCTAGACCTTCAGGGCAGTGTGTAAAGTGATTGTTCCTTCAATTTTATTCTCCTAGAAAGAACTTTGTGAGGTAGTTTGGGCTGTAGGTTGGGCTGTGAAACATTGACTTGCTGCAAATCATTCAATGTCTTTTCACAAGAACACTGGATTTGTGTCTTCATCTCCTTGTTCTAGACATAGACTCCAAGCATCACACAACATTATTTTTGTCGCTATATTCACAGAATTCAAGGTGACCAAGGAAGTCATCTCCTCCAATTTCTTTCCTCCTTCCCTCCTCAACTTTTCAGCCAGCTTAATCCAAAATTTGGCTATTAATCTACAGCTATTCATAATGTTCAAATGGAAAATGGCACGATATTCACATTTGAATAGCATTATATTTAAGCATTATTCAACAATTTCCAAAACGCTGATTAGATATGGTAATTTGCACTAATGTCAAAGCCAACTTTGGAGAGTTATGTTGGACCATTCTTTTATTGTGTCTCTGCAATCATGGATGTCAGCAATGAAATCTGATATCACATCAATGTGTAAAACTTGTAAAAAAACTTACAAAAAACCACTTCTTAAACATTTTTAATATGCATACTCCAATATCCTTAGGAAAAAAACAAGCAAAACTTGAGGGTTCTTTTTTAAGCTTCCATGACTATTAACAGAGCTTGTTGCATTTTTTTTTAATTGAAAAAGAAGGAGAATTCTTTAATGGGGAATGACGACTTGTTTCTAGATAGTGCAACTGCTGAGACAAATAGAAAACCTGAGTTTGAGGCAGATGATGCTATGCAGAATGAGCATAAAATGATCCATTAGGGAACTAACAGTACTATGAAAATTTGGAAAGTTTATTATGAATTGTGAATCAGACTTAAATATTTGTTCTGAATGAGTTGCTTGGCAGAAAAGAGCAGGAGTAGATGAAGATAGCTATCCTGATGCAGGCTGTGCACTTCACACTTGGGAATAATTACTGCTAATTTTATATTTTATTTCTTTATTTAAACAAATTTATTCATTTAACAAATTTATATGACCGTCCAATCCACATACAGGTAACTCTTGGCAGCTTACAACATTAAAAATCCACAACATAAAAATCCACAAAACCCCATCTCCTACTCTTCAGCAGCAGAATCAAATCAACCACTTGATCAGCTCCATCTCCATTCGTGGTCCCCAAGCCCACTCACAAAACCACTAAAACTATAATATGTCGCTTACTACTAATAAATGCTGTTTGTAAGTGTCAGAATCCATTTATATCACATTTCATAAATGTATAGGTAGAACATTGTGCTTATTCTGGGGATTCTGCCATCTCTCCGAGGGGGGGGAGAGGATGGTTACTTAAGGCAATCTTCAAACAACAGGGAAACATTTGAACTGGGGGAGAGAGGGGGAGAGACAGATCTGGATCGCATCTTCATTTACAACTGAAAAGGAAAGCAATAACCATAAAACCAAGGAGAGTTCCCTTTCCCACGGAAGGGCCTGACACCTAAGCAAATGATGGGGGCCTGACCAAATGGATGAGGGGAGGGGCTGAAATGGGAATATAGGATTGAAATGTAACTTTGTTAGATTCCGTCTTGTATTGCCACAATCGATTCCATCCTAGTAAACCTTTTCCTTTTGGACTAAACTTGCATCCAAGAGTTCTTATTTCCTAAGATGTGGATTGAGGTGGGTCCTGACAGTAAGATTCCAAAGCATACTCATCTTGCGTATATGATCTCGATTGGAAAAAAAACTAGGAATCCAGCCTCGGGCAAAAGATTCGAGCACAACTTAGAATATCAGTGATGTATGGGTTTAGCTGTCTTCTTTTTGCAAGTCTTCTTGCAATTATCCACATGCATAATGTTATTTATTTATTTATTTATTTATTTTATTACATTTATATACCGCCCTTTCCCGAAGGACTCAGGGCAGTTTACAGGGTGATTAAAAAACCAAGATACAAAAGTTAAAAACAAATTTAAAATATATATATTTGTCCCTGCATAAATAAAACCCCAGTTAAAATTAAGATTAATTCTCAGCCTGGGCCAGAGAGCTCGAAGAGCCAGGTCTTCAGGTCCCGGCGGAATGAACGGAGGTCAGGGGCAGTCCTCAGCTCCACTGGCAGCTGGTTCCAAAGGGCAGGCGCCCCCACTGAGAAGGCCCTATCCCTGGGTGTCGTCCGCCGGCAATCTCTTACCGGTGGCACCCTGAGAAGACCCTCCCTGTGGGAGCGCACTGGACAAAGGGAACTTGATGCCGGCATTTGACCCATGACATATACAATATAATGTATATAATTTCAATAATCCTCAAACACATTGAGGTCCATGTCATGCCCATGCCATGAGTACAAAAAAACCCTAATGGGCACTTTCTATCCAAGTAGGCAACCAGATTTCATTGTTTTTCAATTCTTAAAATAAAACATTGAAAAGCTGACATGCTGCAGAACAAAAGTCCAAGCCCTAGCATAGTTTCTGTACTCAAAAATGCCCCTGGGGTTCATAGGAACCCTTAGAAACTGAACATGGTATGTAGCTCTAGCTTGGTGCTTTCTTTGAAGAGTGCCAGGTGCCCCGAAAAACAATGTAGATAAATCAGGGTCCTTAAGAACATCCATGAATAACTCCGAACAGGTGAATGAAGGTGAAATTCTCCCCGTGGTAACATTGTGTGAGAACTTCCATGACATCTGCTCAGTGTATATTGAATTCAAAATAATGTCTTCTTTTGTCTTAAAATAATGATACAACATTGCCCATCATTATTTGTCTTGGATTATAACTATGGGCAAGAATGTACTGTAGGCTGTCAGATACGGCTCAAATAAAACTGAACTCTATGTTCTGGACTAAGCTTTGCTTTTTAATAAATAAATAGAGGGTTTTATTTTCAGTACCAAGTTCATGACTGAAATGAGAGTGTCTATGGAGGTTCTCAGTCATCCAGGTCATAGTTATTCCAAAGGTACTTTTCAGGAGGCAACTAGATTTTCTTGTTTGTCATTTGAAGACGTTTTGCTTCTTATCCAAGAAGCTTCTTCAGCTCTGACTAGATGGTGAGGAATGGAAGGATTTATACCAGCTGTCTGCAAGGAGTATAAATCCTTCCATTCCCTACCCTCCAGTCAGAGCTGAAGAAGGTTCTTGGATGAGAAGTGAAACGTCTTCAAAGAAAAAACAAGAAAGTCCAGTTGCCTCATGAAAAAGCATCTTTGGGATGACTGAAATGAGATTTTACTCTTCAATTTTATTCTTAGCTCTACTGCCATAAATCTTGGTTGATATTTTACTAACCGGTTCATTGTCTTTTCCTCCCTTGCAGCCAACAATCTCAGGTTGGCAAATACCAATAAAGGTTACAAACATGACTGCAGAAAAGCTACTTTTTTGGATAAATATTGATAGAAAATGTGAGGTTTTCTTACATTAGTCACCTCATTAGCCAACATCATTAGCAGTACAAAAGCATTTATGTAAATAAGAGGCTAAAGGGTAATGATACCAGAGGCAAGAAATGAACAAATTAACCAACTCATTTGGTAATCAAATTAAGTTGTACACAACTAGTTGAGAAGGAAGGATTTCTTCCTGCCTATTTTCCACTTAAGAACAGGAAGCAGCAAGTGAAGCTAGACAAACACACACCAGTTACCTGTACAATTAGCACAGGGGACTCCCAGAGCTGTGTGCTCTCTCCACTTCTCTTCTCTCTACATACCAATGACTGCATCTCAAAAGATCCCTCTGTTAAAGTACTGAAGTTTGCAGATGATACAACAGTGATTGGTCTCATTCGAAACAACAATGATGGGAAGTTGAACAACTAGCCTTGTGGTGCTGCCGGAACAATCTTGAACTGAACACACTCAAAACTGTAGAAATGAAAGTAGATTTTAGGAGAAACCCTACTATTTTACCACCTCTTACAATACTATACAACACAATATCAACAGTAGAGACCTTCAAATCTGTAGGTTGTATAATATCTCAAGATTTAAAATAGACACCTAACATCAAAAATGCCATCAAAAAAAGCACAAGAATGTTCTTCCTGTGCCAACTCAGAAAGCTCAGACTGCCCAAGGAGCTGCTGGTACAGTTCTACAAAGGAATTATTGAGTCTGTCATTTGCACCTCTATAACTGTCAGGTTTGGACCGGCAACCAAACAAGACAGACATAGACTTCAACAAATAGTTAGAACTTCAGAAAAAATAATTGCTGCCAGCCTGTCTTCCACTGAGGATCTGTATACTGCATGAGCAAGAAAAAAGGCTGTGAAAATATCTACAGACCCCCTCACATCCTGGACATAAACTATTTCAACTTCTTCCCTCAAGACAACACTACAGCGCACTGCATGCCAACTATACACAAGGACAGTTTTGCCCTCTTGCCATCACTTTGCTTAACAACGAATTCCTACACCACTGTCAAACTACTTAGTAAAGGTGCACTATTATGATACTTCTCATCTTTCCTATTACCTATCCTTATCTTCTTATGATTATAATTTTGTTGCTTGTATCTTACAATTTATATTGTTTTTAGTATCCTAGTATGATTTATATTAGTTTGCTTAGCTAGTATTCTATGACTAAGTGTTGTATCTTATGATTTATGAAGCATTTATGATGAATGTATTTTTATGATGTTTATGATCATGATTTATCACTATTACTTGTATGTACACTGAGAGCTTATGCACCAGAGACAAATTTTTGTGTGTCCAACCACACTTGGCCAATAAAGGATTCTATTCTGTTCTGTTCTGTTCTGTACTGTTCTGTACTGTACTGTTCTACTCTACTCTACTCTAATCTACTCTACTCTACTCTACTCTACTCTACCCTATCCTACTCTACTCTACTCTATTCTTGAATTAAAACTATTTTTAGATGAAGAGCAACATCTGTACTTGCATCGATCTTTGATTATTTTGGTGGTTCTACTACGAATCTTCTAAAAATCCATAACTGAATAAAAATGGGCACAATGTAATACATATGAAGCCTGGTTCTGTGGCCATTTGTGTAAGGAAAAAGTGGCTGCCATTCTCCCACTAAAGGAGTATGTAAACTAGAACTCTAACAAACATCATTTAAACAATATTGTAGCCCATTTTAGCATCTGACACACATAACATTCCATATAAAGCAAGCTTTTCCACATTATTGATGTCAGATGTATTGAAATTAAACTTCTATTGTCCTATGCTAGAACAGCAATGGGTATGCTAGCTAGGAATTGTAGGAGATGCACACGCTTGGAAATCAACACGTTAGGAGGCACTAATAGATTTTTACATAGCTACAGATACTCTATGCTGTGCTGTGCTGTGCTGTGCTGTACTATACTAACATTAACACTAACACTAATACTTCTCTTAAAGTAGAATATTCAGTTTCTCATGCACTACTTTCCTTTTAGATTCAGTTTGTATTAATAGGATTCAAAATCTGAACAATCATTTCACTGGGCCACCAAAAAATCCCAGCACTGGATGTTGAGATGGCCCCAATATCCTTGTCTTTTCATGATACTAGAACAGACATGTCAAACACAAGGCCCGGGGGCCAGATGCGGCCCGCAAAGTGGTTTCATGTGACCTGCGAAGCCATCCTGGAAACAGTGAGGGAATGGCCCCCACTGCCTTGGCCCTAGCCCAGAGACCCTCCTTCTGCCAGAGACCCTCAGATCTGTCCCACTCCTGCCCAGGCCCCCATAGGCACCCTTGATGCGAATGATGTAGAGCTGGCCACGCCCACCCAGTAGGCCATACGCACTCTAGCCATGCCCACCCAGTAGGCCACGGCCACCCTGGCCATACCCACCCAGCCCCCTGAGGGCAACCACAATGCTGAATCGGCCCTCAATGAAATTGAGTTTGACACCCCTGTACTAGAACATCTGTTTGCTTTTCAGAAGCTTGTGCTATTTCCAGTCTCACAGAGATGCCCAAATTTTTAATCCATCCTGTAGAGATGTTCTTTTTGCACCAACATGCCAAAGGAGTTCATTAGCTCATATAGTCATCTTTCCTGTTTCTTTGCCACTTGCAGGCAGGCAGAAAAGATAGTGATAGATTGGCCACCTTGGAGAGCAGAAAGCACAATACTATAGCTGTGTTCTTGATTGGATCAGTAAACATCCCTGCCTTTCTTAGGTAGATAAAACAATGATATGGCAATAAATTCATTTGCATCTATGTTTGTAAAGTTAGATACCTTTGTGTACCTCCTAGAAAGTGTCTTTTAAATCAAGATAGAAATGAAATGGGTTGTTATTTTCCACATGAAGTAGGATATTTTAATTCACTAGATATTTTTTCTGTTCTGAATTATCTTGAATGCAGAATAGATAAATAGAAATTATGTGTGAGAGTTAACTGTAGGTAAGTCCGTAGCTGGGCTAAAATTGGACATGATCTACCAAACCTTGCACTTTCAAATATCCATTGGCTGTAAATTTGGCAATTGTAGTCCCAATTCATCTAAAAAAGCACCTAATTGGAAAAAGCAAATGCTAGCCTATTGGAATTCATCCTGTTTCCTCCCCATTCTCTGGGAATGAAATGTTGACCTAATGTGTTGGTTTCACTGTGTAAAACCTGTGACTTTGTGTAATCAGCACAATAATGAGGAACATTTTTCACAGATACTATTTTGTCTTAAAAGAGAACATAAATAGCCAAAGGTTTCTCATTCTGAATAACATTTTAAAATGCAAATTTGTCAGTGTCATCTTGAGAATTAATGCACTGACTGATAAGAAGGTAAAGTCCTCAATTTTGCAAATTGCAGCTCTTGGTATGTAATGTCCCAGGAGAGATGTTCTGAATAGAAAACTGGATTAAACTTTTCTACATTGTAGAAGTGTCTTTGAAAACAGCTTTATTCCACTTTAAGTGTACTTCTGAAGAAAGGACCAAGTCTGGGTGCTTTGAGTACTGAGCGGGGATACATTATTTTAACAATCACAAAATTGCTTTGGGTCTTATTACCTGGATTTCCATAGAATTCATTATCCTGCATGCTGGAATCTAAAAGTATTTTGTTACTGACATAGTTTTGTTGGTTTTAAAAGCTGTACTTATTAGATCTATCACAGCCACTATAAGTAGCAGTATCACCCATATTGAAGGGAACACATTTGCACTTCAACTTCTGACAATGAGAACATTAAAGTGTAAACAGACATATAATGAAGTCCCTGAAAGCATATTGCCCTTCAGACCAAATGTCAAACTGCTGATCCAATATCTCTTTCCCATACCTTGGAGAATGTTTCTTGACTGGACATATACCAGGGGTCTTCAAACGTGGCCCTTTTATGACTTGTGGACTTCAACTCCCAGAATTCCTCAGCCAGCGTGCCTGGCTGACAAATTCTGGGAGTTGTAGTCCACAAGCCATAAAAGGGCCACGTTTGAAGACCTCTGACATATACTCTCACCAAAAACCTCTCAAATTCTTTCATGTTCTACTTCTGTTTGTATGTGGCTTTGATTTGGCACACAGGCACCAATCTCATCATAACAGAGATGATAAAGTATTTTTCTATGAAACATACACCATGCAGTTTCAATTGTTTTATGCTGAAGATGATTGTTTTACAAATTTGTTTCACAACTTTGTTGCAGTAGACTTATTGTCAGCTCAGCTCTTTGTCGTTTGAGTATTTTCTAGACACAGAATTGCTGAATTTCAAGAATGAAAGAAATATGAACAGTATTTAAATTGCATATCCTGATAGTCCACAAATTCTAGGCAGCTCACACTAAAACAATATAAAGCAATCCCTATGTTAAAAGGTAGCCAAAAACATAATTAAAATACAAAAGGAAACGTCTTCCATATCTGGGAGTGCTCACATGAACTTTGATTATTAGTGGTACTGTTTTTTTTTATTATTGAAAAGGTTTAACATACATTTTATCTTTAACAGTCCCCCCTCCCCCTCCCTTCCCTCCCTCCCTACCCCTCTCCCCCTCCCCCCCCCCCGACTTCCCAGAGCTAAGTACAAGGTATAAAAAAAAAGAACAATCATAAACATCCATATACTAACAACCATAAACTCTAAAATCTATCACTCTCTGGCTCATATAGGATAATACAAACACTAATAATATTAAATATATATAGAGAAAAAAAGAAAAAGAAAAGGAAGACTTATTCAAATGCTACATGAAACTTTTTAGTCCTATATTTGTTCTGGATATACTCAATCCATTTTCTCCACTCCATAATATAACGTTCTTGCGAGTGATCTTTCAAATAAGCCGAGATCTTTGCCATCTCTGCCAGGTCAGAAACCTTTAAAGTCCATTCTTCTATAGTCGGCAGTTCCTCTTTCTTCCAATACTGACCTATCAAAAGTCTTGCTGCCGTAATTAAATTCAACATCAGCTTAGTGTCCACAACCGTAGCATCTGTAATTATTCCCAACAAAAAAAACACACTATTGAATAGTTAATTGAGGATCATTCAACTAATTCCCAGATCTGATGGAGATTTCATGAACTTGAAAGCATTTTTTGGACTTCCCGTTATATGATACTGCTGTCCTTTTTTAAAAAAAATAAATCCCAATTTCAGGACAACTTACTAGAGTATTAATATCTTAATGTAGAGGCAATAGGTAGGTTGACATTTAATTTGTTTGATTAAAGTGCATACTAAAAATGTCTTATAAATAAAAGAAACAATTGAGGCAACTTTTAAATTGCTCCAATTGTTCCAAAATGATGTAGTTAATAGTGACTGAGGGTGGAATTTAAAGTCATTAAAGCTATAGGGAGGCTTTGTGGGGGGGAAAGCCATCAATCTAAAAATTATCATGGCTAAGGGCAGCTTTGTTCAGACTACTTTCATTCATTCAAACAAATTCTAAAAGAAAGTTATAGAATTGTTTTTTTAGACTGCTATCACTTTCCCCCAATCAAAACAACAGTGTTAAAATCTACCTGAAAAACTTCCTATCATGTTTGCTTAGAGCAGGGGTGTCAAACTGCCAGCCCACAGGCCAGATGGATCATGCCGGAACCATGCCCACCCCATTGCCAGCAATGGAAAAAAAGTTGTGATACGTTGCGACATGTCACGTGATGTTGCAAGTTTGACACCCCTGGCTTAGAGAGGCATATATGATATCACATCCCAAAGGATAACATCTTCTGCTCTCTAAAAACTTGAGAGTTGCAGTGTTTGTTAGGCAAATATTAGGTTATTTCTTCTTTTTCTTTTGCTAAATGATTTTGCAGGGGGCGCAATGGTTGAGCAGTTAAAGATGCTGGGCTTGTCACTTCAAAAGCTGACAGCTTTTGTTCGAGACCCAAGTGCCACGAAGTGGGGTGAGTTCCCATTAATTGCCTGAGCTCCTGCCCACCTAGCAGTTGAAAAGCATGCCAATGCAAGTAGATACTTTGGTGAGAAGATAACAGCATTCCATGTGCCTCGGGGTATAGCCATGTTGGCCACATGACCACAGAAAAGGTCTTTGGGCAAGACTGGCTCCCTCAGCTAAGAAACAGAGATGAGCACTGCCCCCTAGAATCAGACATGACTGGAAAGAGGAAACCTTTACTTTTACCTTTAAATGATTTCACATGGGAATACCAAAATGCACTAAGAGCAATACTGTTTTGAAGAATGTTCTCCTTTGTTGGCAACATGTCAGTTGCTAAATCCTCCTGGTCTGGTGGAACACAAGCATATAAGGTCAGAAAGATAAAAAGGACAAGTATTGAAAGACAAAAAGGACAAGTATAAAAAGTGGAAAGAGGGGCACATAACTAAGGCAGAATATCAGCAAATAGCCCGAGCCTACAAAGATGAAGTGAGGAAAGCTAAGGCTCAAAATCAACTAAGACTTGCAACAAAAGTAAAAAATAACCAAAAAAAAGCTTCTTTCAACATGTAAAAAAAAAGTTAAGGAAATGATTGGTCCATTAGTGGGAGAAAGTAGCACAAAGGTGACAAGCAATAGGGAGAAAGCAGAACTATTTAACTTGGTTTTTGCATCTGTCTTTACACAAAAGGAAAAAAAAAAACAGTCCAACCTATCAAAAACAGTCCCGTAAAAAACAGATTAGAAACACAAGTTAAGATAGGCAAGAAAATGGTAAGTGAGCACCTGTCCATCCTAGAAGAGGGAAGTGTGTAATGGGGTGCCCCAGGGCTCTTCAACATCTTCGTCAATGATTTGGATGAGCGGATAGATGGGGAACTCATCACATTTGAAGACGACACCAAGCTGGCAGGAATAGCCAGCACTCCAGAAGGTAGGCTTAAGATATTTTATAACACCTTGGAATACTGCATTCAGTTTTGGTCACTATGATGTAAAAAAGATGTTGAGATCTGGAAAGAGTACAGAGAATAGCAACAAAGATGATTAGAGGACTGGAGGCTAAAACATATAAAGAATAGTTGCTGGAATTGTGTATGTCTAGTTTAATGAAGAGAAGGACAAGGGGTGACATGATAACAGTGTTCCCATATCTCAGGGGCTACCACAAAGAAGAGGGAGTCAAGCTATTCTCCAAAGCATCCGAAGGCAGGACAAGAAGCAACGGATGGAAACTAATCAAAGAGAAAAGCAACCCAGAACTAAGGAGAAACTTCCTGACAGTTAGAACAATTAATCAGTGGAACAACCTACCTCCAGAAGCGGTGAATGCTCCAACACAGGAGGTATTTAAGAAGAGGCTCAACAACCATTTGTCTGAAATGGTATGGGGTTTCCTGCCTGAGCAGGGGGTTGGACTAGATGACCTCCAAGGTCCCTTCCAACTCTACTGTTGTTGTTGTTGTTGTTATGGATTTACACCGGCCCATTTGCATTGCAGTAACCTTGCATTGTTTAATCTCTTATACAAACATTTCAAAGAAAGAGAAAAAATATAATGGATCTAGAATTATGCCCTACTTTTTAGACCATTTATAATTCAGAAGCTCATTTTATACTGTCTCTGCATTCAAAAATGTTTCTTTGGGGAAAAAAACCCTCTCTTTAGAGTGTGGTTTAACATAATCACACAGGTGAGCTGCCCAACTCCAGACACAGCTCTGCTGCTGATCTTTCTGTAATTTCCAAACACTTTATTCGGCAGAAAATTTTTTTACTATGAACAAGAGGACATATGGAGATCATACATTATTAAAAATCATCATCAAGCTAAAAGAGGCTGTAATGTTTCAGCTGGAGGCAACAACTGGCATTCAATGCTTAATTTACCATAGCAGTCATGAGAATTAGAACATAACCCCCATTCACCCCAAATCATGCCTGGGGAACTTTTACTTTCTCCCTTGTCTCCATGACTTTGTTTGCATCTACTTCCTGGTCCATGTGTAATACAGATGAAAGTCATCTTTAGCTGTGCTGGTAGTTGAAGAAGAATTGTTAGTCTACCAACAACCTCAAAGCATATGAAATCATTGTCTTCCATTACCCTGAAGGGAAGTTGTGCACCTGGCCAGGGCTAAACAGAAGTAATAAAGGCAAGATTGTCACAAGTAATAAGAAAAGCTAATTTCCTGCTGGTAAGTTTGGTAAGTTTTATTGCCCTCAACTAGAGTTCAGGAAATACCATAACTTTATTTATTATTTATTTTATTTTATTATATTTATATACCGCCCTTTCCCGAAGAACTCAGGGCGGTTTACAGGGTGATTAAAACAAAAAATACAAAAGTTAAAAACAATTTTAAAAATTATATCCGTCCCTGAACAAATAAAACCCCAGTTAAAATTAAAATTAAAATTCTCAGCCTGGGCCAGAGAGCTCGAAGAGCCAGGTCTTCAGGTCCCGGCAGAATGAACGGAGGTCGGGGGCAGTCCTAAGCTCCACTGGCAGCTGGTTCCAAAGGGCAGGGACACCCACTGAGAAGGCCCTATCCCTGGGTGTTGTCCGCCGGCAATCTCTTACCGGTGGTACCCTGAGAAGACCCTCCCTGTGGGAGCGCACTGGACGAAGGGAACTTGATGCCGGCAGCAGGTGTTCCCTCAGATATCCTGGACCCAAGCCATAGGTCATCACCAGCACCTTGAATCTCACCCGGAGGGCAACCGGGAGCCAATGCAGCTCGCGGAGTAGAGGTGTTATACGGGAGTAACGGGAAACCCCCATCTCCATGTAGGCATCAGGAAGGTCATCTGGCCAGTAAACATTCAGCTCCATTCAGTCGCCCAAATCTACCCCAAATTAAGGGATTATGGGGTCATAAAAAGGGAGAAAGAAGAGTGTCAGAATGTAACTTTAGAAAAAGAGATAAGCCAACAATTAAATTTATAACAGCTATAAAGAACAGAATCCACATCTTTATATATACCCATATATCTTTTCTTCTACCTTTTCTACCTTTTTTCTTTTCTTTTTATCAGTTAACTTTCACTTGTATTGCTTTTTCCTTTTTTTTCTTTCCTATTTTAGATTGCAATAATTTTTACTTGTTTCTTCAAAGTCTCAATTAAATTACATTATAAAAATATTAATTTTAAAATTCATGAAGACCAGAATAAATTGTCGGCCATTGTTTGTAAAGAAAGAGAGGGAGGGAGGATTAAATTGTAGTTTTCTGTTTTAATCCATTGAATATACTTCTGCTAGATAATATTAGAAATCCAAACATTACTAGCATCAAATCCTGGAATAGTTGCCATTGGTTGCAAAATGACTGCGTAAAAACCGTGTTCAGAAAACTGTGGCTTATTGCTGAGTTACATTCATTCTGACAGTATCTGTCAGAAACCACCAGGATCCCTGAATATAGGAATAATGTTGGGAGATGAATGCAGCAGTTATTTATACTAGTCACCTTGATGGATCTGTAGAAAGCTTTTTAGATTTCTTCACTGTTCTTCATCATTCTATCCCCTGTAAAGAAGCTGATGTTTCTGCATTCATCCCCAACTCCAAATTATTTACAATAAGTACATCCTTCTCCCGGGGGGGGGGGGTATACTTCCACAACACTGTTTTTAAATTCGGTGCTAATTCATAATAGGATTTCATATCTTTTACCTGTCATGAATATTTGAAGGTTATTTTGAAAGTCCAGATAAACAAGCAAATACCAGCTCATCTCCCCTACATATCAAAGCCTGTAGATTCTTTTTTTATTGAAATTTGTCCTTCTGTAGGCCTGATCATATTTTTAATGCCACTTAAACTATTTGGAACAAATATGAAATTCAACTAATCAAAATTTACTTACAACCAGAATCCACCAAAATCCCAAGACTCCTTTTTTAAAAAAAATACTAGCCACTTTACAGTCCTTTATTAAGATTTTTTTATAGGTATCATGAGGACAATTTATTTGTTTTTAATTTACACCAAGCATTATAATAATTTCTTGTCATCAGCAGAGACTTCCTAATAAAGCAGACTCTAAACTATATCTCCTACAGTAAAAATAGGCACAAAGAATTCATTAATCCCCTCCACAATCTCTTTATTATCCCTTGTTACCTCTTTAAGTCTCTTATCATCTGCCTGTTAATCTCACTAGACAATTCTTCATTTCAAATACAGTTGTAGCTTTTTTTCATTATTAATTAGGAAACAAAATATACCATTTTATATTCTTTTAACTGATTGTACCCATTTCTTTTTGAGAAGTTGACATTCTTTTTGTTTCCGCCAAAAAACCTTTTGTTCTTCTCTTTAATAGTTTTTTTGACACTGCTTATTAACCATGCTAGTTACAGTGGTGGAATTTTTTTCCTGACCTTCAGTACAAATTCTAACTGAGATTTTCTTATTTTGTTTTTCTGTAACCCCCTTAGGATTCTGAAAACATTTGACTTCCTTTTTGCATTTTCCTTTATACATTTTGATTCCTGAAGTCAGAAGTGATAGTCTTTGACTTCTCTGGAAATTCCCACTTAAATGTGTCTTTGGTCCTGCTAAAGTACAGGGATTCCCAATCTTGGCAATTTTAAGACATGCTGATTGGGAAATTCTGGGAGTTGAAATCACATGTCTTAAAGTTGCCACGATTTGGGAGCCCCTGGTATGATTGTTCTTCATAAGATGATATATCTGGAATTCTTACTATCTATTGCACTCTCAACAAATTATATAGTTCTATTTCATTTCTCAATCACGACATAATGAGTTGATTTTTTTTTCTGGATTCCTTTCTGAGAATTTTGGAGCTTTGGTTCTTGTTGTTTTTCGTACGGATCATTTGATAACTCTCCAAGCAAAACATTTCTCTAACTTATTGCTGTGCATGTTTCAGAATGATTTGGGTCTCAGCGTACCCAGGAGCACCTCATTAAGGCAGCTCTGTCTTTTATTGCAACCAAATTAATCCAGTTGTGTATTTAATTAGAATCATTAAAATAAAAATGTCTTTTATCAAGTTTGCACAGAAGTCTAAATAAAGATGCAGATGCTTTAAAGTTATGTGTTCCCACCCTGCCCCAATTTTGAAACAGGCACAGCCTTTGTTGTCAATCTTAGAATAGATTTTTAATGGGATTGTTGACATGATCCTATTATGGCTGGGGAGTCAGTCTCACATGTTCTTCTATGGTCTCAAATGTCCTGCAAAGAAATTTCCCATTGATATCACTGCATGAGAGGAAGAGAGATTTTAATAAGATCATCTAGTCAAAATGTTACATTGCATTGTCCTCGCATTAGTCTGATTTTTCACTTCCTGTCAGCTATGTAGGTAGTATCATTGCAGGTAATCAGGTCTTGAAATATTGCCAATTTAGTAATCAGGTCATATATCAGAAAACATCACCATAATGTCCTCCAGAAATTCAAAACTACAGCTTCCAGAATTCTAATGGTCAGAAATTATAGAAGTATATATGTCAGGCCCCAATCCAGAGATGAAAATCCAGAAGCTAAATCCAATTGACTCCAGTCCTTTATTCATTTATGTCTAATGGTCAGAACCTTGCCAAATTAAAGATATGACTTTTTATGTCCTAAGAAATTCTAGGATGCAGCCATCCTGAAACTCTTCCTCACTCCCCATCCAATTCGGGACTGCACAGTCTCTTAATCTGTGCCTCTCCCAGGAAAAGCTCTGTGTTGCCACAATTGTCCTCTGCTCTTGCTCCTCCAGATGCACATTCTATGGCATCTTAAATCCAAAACATTTGGAAGTCAGTCTAATTAGAATAAATCCTTTACATGGCTTTACTTCTGGTATAATGAGATGTAGCACAAGCATAAAGGGAGAAGACAAAAATCCACAAGCTATTCAATTTCTTTCCAGACTCTTGCATCACAAAGCAGCTTGGCACCCTTGTACCATGCATCCAACAGAATGGCTATCTCTGAGTGTCATGAGCAGGAGCGCACATGGTTAGGATGCTGGGTTGAAGATCGATAGGATCGTGTTTGAGACCTGGATGCTCTTTCCTGGTGGGATGAGCTCCTGTCACTCACTCCAGCTCCTTACTGACACAACTGTTCAGAAGTGGGTGACCATGAATAGATAGATGGGAACTATTTTGGTGGGCAACATAATGGGAAGATGAAAGAAGCCCACAACTGGAAGTCCTCAGGGCAATGGTGATGTCATCAGATGATCCTCTCATCATAGAAGCATTTCAGTGCTTCTGACACAGAAGTATAGCATAGCACAGCACAGCACAGCACAGCATAGCATAGCATTATGAGAGATGGTTTGAAAGATAACCCAACTGCTGCTGTTTTGCCACTTTTTTAGATTGCTTCTATTTTGTTAAAATCTGGTAATGAATATAATGACTGATGACAAATGCATAGTATTCAAAACACGATGTCATCCATTCAGATTAAATGCCCATCATTTGGAACAATAAGTCATTAGTGAGTTGATTTTCTAGGAGTTTGCTGTACATTTTGTATGTTGCACTTAAATTACTCATGGTCTTTGTAGATGCTACCTGGAGGAGCAGGCTAAAATCACATCACTCAGACTTCAAATTTACCATATGCCATTCAATTTACCAAGCTATTTATAATTAAACAATAACATTTCTTCCAACATGCCTATTTAAAGACAATCAAGTGAAACCAATCTGAACAGAAGTGCCAGGTTTGAATGATGGATACACCCAAGGAAATCTCCCTTTACTTTGTGAATATTCCACGAGTCGTAGGAAAGGCCACTGTTAATGGGATAAATTATTCATTGTAGTTTATTTGCAATTCTGTTTATCTTAATTTGCATAATACTTATTTTCCCTGGGGAAAAAATTAAACTAGATCATTTGTCTTCTTTCCTCTGCTCACTTAAGGGAGACATTTCAAATGTTTTTTTAATTGCTTTGTGCATATCAAGTGTCATTAGGCATCACCATTGCTTTTTGCTGCTTGAGAAGCCAGCAGAATATTGTAGAATATAGGAAAGTAAATAAACCTCATTAGTGTCATTATCTCTGACAATTGCAGAGTCAATAACATCAGAATCACACATAGAGAAACACCCAACAACACCTGAACACAACATTTCAGGCCAGATACATCCCAAGTGAAATATCATTACTAGCTTCAGTGGAGTTATATGAGCCATGAATTTGTCACCTGCAACTGTCAAACCTAATACAACTTGAGTATATTTTAGGCATTTTCAGAAGTGAAATTAAGCAGCAAAAGAATTTAGAGGGTATTTAAAATACACTCAGTAGCAGTACTGAGCATTCAGCCCCTAGAGCTTTTTATTAAGTAAACGCAAATTGGGAAATGAAACCAAGTAGATGCTGAAAGAAAAATTGATCAACCTCCTTTCATTGCATTTTCTGGATGAAGTGAAGCATTTTTATTAACATACAAAACTTTCAAGACAGTGCTGTTGGAGTTTTAAATCTACCGATACAGAGACTGTCATTCAAGTCTTACCTACATTTATTCCTAAACCTATATTATCATTTTGTACGAAGTTGCTTTTTAAAAAAAGATCTGTTCACTACCTGGCACATATTGAATTACATTCATCTGGTGGTGAGTTACTGACCTTGGTGCCTTCCTTATCATGTAAAAGATCTGCCAGGTAGATCAACTCTTTGAATCAGTGCAAGTCATGAGAATTTGAATGAATGAATGAACCTTTATTGTCAAAGTACAACCATGTATACATTGAGATTGGCTCAGCCTCCCTTCGTGCCCCCACCCCCAACTTACAGTGACACAAACCCTCCATCTTATAACACCATGTGAGCTAATTGCACATCACACTGGCCTCGCAAGTCAATCATGCAAAAAGTTTATAAAATTATTTCCTGTTCAAAAGCCTAACAGCCCATGGATAAAAGCTGTTCTTCAGCCTGTTGGTACGGCTGGCTATACTCCTATATCTCCTACCCGATGGCAGGAGAGTAAAGAGATATTGTCCAGGGTGTGAGTCATCCCTGAGAATTTTCCTCACTCTTCCAAGGCAGCGAGCCCTGCTGATGTCATCTAGTGGTGTCAGGGGACAGCCCACAATGTCTTGTGCTGTGCTCACCACCCTCTGTAATGCTTTCCTGTCCACAGCTGTCAGACCAGCATACCAAACCACAATACAGTACAAGAGGACACTCTCTATAGTATACCAGTAAAAGAGGGTCATTAGCCATTGTTCTACCCTGTTCTTCCGCAAGACCCTGAGAAAGCGAAGTCTCTGTTGGGCCTTTCTGGCCACCTGGGTTGTATTAACTTTCCAGGTAAGATCTTCTCAGAGATATACTCCCAGAAATTTAAAGGAGGAAACTCTCTCCACACACACACACCCCCGATGTAAAGTGGGGCAGGTTCCTCCTTTTTCCTCCAGAAGTCTAGCACCACCTCTTTCATCTTGCCCATGTTCAGGTGCAAGTTGTTGTTGCAACACCATGTCTATATGAACTAACATTATCCAAACACTTGGTTAACTATGAATCTCTTTCCTTTCTGCAATATTTCCAGAAGATTGGTCCAAGACTTTTCACTACTTAAAATGGAATAGCAAATAATGTTTTCTTCATCATCATTCTCCAATATGAGGTCCATATCATACAAAAATGATCAGGATTTTCCTTGGCAATTCAACATCTTTTGAAGAAATGTACTGATGACCAGTCACAATTTTGGGGAGAGCCTCATTAATTATGGAGTTATGGGCTTTGTTTTGTCAAGAGTTGCTAACTCCCCACTGTTTAATCATCTCTAAAGTGAAAGTAGAGGTCCAGTTTGGTGCAGTGGTTAAAGGCACCTGGCTAGAAACTAGGAGAGTGAATTCTAGTCCTTAGACACAATGCCAGCTGGGTGCCTTTGGGTTAGTGCACTCTCTCTGACCCTAGGAAGAAGGCTATGGCTAACCACTTCTGAAAATGTTGTCAAGAAAACTTCATGACCTTTCAAAGAGTCAAGACTGGATCCAAAGTTTCTCACACAAAATGTGAAAGTTCTCACTCATTGAAGCTAAACAGCCTGATACAAGATACTAGATCAAGCACCAAAACAAAGGGTACCTGAAAATTCCAGAATAGAATAGAATAGAATAGAATAGAATAGAATAGAATAGAATAGAATAGAATAGAATAGAATAGAATAGAATAGAATAGAATAGAATAGAATAGAATAGAATAGAATAGAATAGAATAGAATATTTGGAAGGACATTGGAGGTCTTCTAGTTCAGCCCCCTGCTCAAGAAGGAAAACCTATAACATCTCAGACAAGTGACTGTATAGTCTCTTCTTTAAAATCTCCAGTGTTGGAGCGCTCACGATTTATGAAGGCAAGCTGTTCCACTGGTTAATTGTCCTCACTGTCAGGAAGTTTCTCCTTAATTCCAGGTTGCTTCTCTCTTTGATCAATTTCCAACCATTGTCTTTCGTCCTTCCCTCAGGTGCTCTGGTGAATCCAAGAGATTCCTAAAATCTGAGCACTGATCTGTATAAATAGTACTAACATTTGAGACATAGCAGTTACTGAAATTCTTTCATAATGGCTTCATAGTTTTGCTGTAACGATTCTACCTCTGGGAAATATATTTTACACTATTTTATCTTGTTAGCCAGGAAAAGGTCTGATGCACCAAACTATCTTTAGATAAAATCAGCTACTTGCAATATGTTTCCATGGCTGCTATTGATTAGGGAAATGACTCCCAGATAATGCCATGTGAGACAGTGAATAATGACAATGAATAGTAAATTACCATTGAGTAGTGAAATGTATTATAATCTCAGATAACAGTATGCAGAAGCTATTTCACCAAAATCAAGAATTTCCATAAAGAGGAAGGAAAGTTTGCTAAGCTTAACCTTTTCTATTATTTCTGCAAGCATTTTAAACAGGAAAAAAACCGAAACTTTGCTACCTCATGTGTAAAAGGCTTTCTCTTACAGAAGAAATGGTTTCATTTAAAGGAAGTATGCCTTTATTTGTTGAGGGCTTGCTTTTCAGTACATTTTAATCCAATGGCATTGTTTGTATTCAGAACATTCCCACTCAGCTACTGACTTTACCTCCAAATCCTCAAAGCCCTTTTGGCTTCCTCTGCAAATATTCCCATCATTTCAGCCCCTCTAACTCTCAGTATGGCCAATGAGTTAGCCATTTTGATCAACAGGGGACAGCACAAATCATATTTTGCCCAGAGTCCTGCTCTCTACTGATACCAGAACCCATGTTGTGGTCTCACTGTGCTTCTTTTCAGCCCAGGGAAAAAAATAATCACTCAGTTTAAAAGGCTTGATATATGACGGCCAGTATAGAAGAGTCTGAAATGGAGGAAGCTGCTTAGGTGGCTCCGTACAAATAATAGCCTCAAGTGGAGTTTGACAGTCAGGAACCTGAAGATCTGATATGGCTGAAGAAAATTTGAGTCAGCTGGAGGTAACAGAAAAAGGACTGGATTCAAGACTGCCTTCCAGTCCTAGAGTACATAAGAGAACTGCAAGTTCTTTTGCACAGCAAGGGCATTCCCACCCTTGAGTGCCTGCTTTTGGCACAGGCTCCCTTTAAAATTCATCACAGAACTGCCCTGCAGTTCTCAGTTGAAAATAATTGCTTTGCTTGCTGGAACTCTGTGCGTATTTGCTTCCTGAATGTGTTCCCTGTGAAAATCCTGCTCTCTGAAACAGGGATTGAACACCTCCTGTCCACACTTTTGGACTTCTGCATTATCCTATGATCTGATATGGCATGCTTCTGCTCCCCTACTTCGGACCCTGACCATTTGGATCTCTTTACAGGCAAGCTCTCTAGGGACTGGGACTTTGTGGCTCTGTTTGTGTGTTTGTAGATATGCCTAGCCTGCTGCCACCTGTGTTTGCCAAACCCTACGTAAAATTCCTTTTAATTGTTCCTCTCCATGTGTGTGTATACGTGTGGAGTACAGGGCAAAGCATGATAAAATATGACTAAGCACCAGAACACTTTGACTTCAAGGAAGTGGAGTTATTCTCTTAATTTAGCATTATAAGAGCTTATTCATTAATTCTGTTTACAGTGACATATTGTAGAAACCTGACTTTTAAAGATAAGAACCCAAGAAGCTGGGAGATAAGGCAAGGTGAGAGATGTTGCCAATGGAAATCCCCCCTGCCTCACAGCCTGGGAGCTGTTACTGCAGCAAGGGCCACAGAAGAAACAAAAGTCATCAGATTAGCTTAGCTGATTAGTGCAGAAATGCAAACACAATGGGGGAGTGTGTGCTACATGAGAAGGAGCAATCAGTGAAAGGTCTTGTTTCCTTAAGAGACTCTTGCCTCTAGCTGCCTGCTCCAAGATCATTTCCATAGAGTCTTCCTTTAAGAGAGGGAAATGTCAGCTAGTAAGAATGGAAAGCTCTCCTGCCTTTGCTGAATGCCACCTCCTTTTGTTCTTCTGTTAATGTAATGAAATGTTCTAAGCATTGCAGAAATGCAAAACTGAGGTACAAATAGAAATCCTGCCCAAAAATATTCTCTACAGTTGTATTGTTGATTCATATTTCTCCACATGTTCCCTTCACCGCAAGGTGGGATTGATGAAAAAGAGCTACAGTATGCCCCCTCTCAGTTGCTACACAGGTTTGCCAAGATGGTGGCCAGGAGCTGCTGTGAAGAGTTGGGTTAGGAGCCAAGCCAATTTAGATAGGAAAAATAGGAGGGCCATTTCACATGCATGGGTACGGCCAGCATGTTTTTTTATATTTCTTATTTGGGGAATTGTGTGTGTTTTAATTGTAGCTTTTCCCCAAACTATACATTAAAATTAGGACTTTCCAGAGAGTGTTCATGAATTTTTCTTTTACCTCAAGTGGCAGCAGCTGGAATTGGAGGGGGTGCTGGGTCACAAATAAAGAATTCAAGAGCCAAATGCAGTTTTGGAGCTACAGATCACCTACTTCTGCATGATACAGTTTGCATTAGTTCGTTGTGCCTGAACATTTCTTTAAACTATACATTTTTACAAGGTTACCCTAACAAAGAGTACTCAGGCAAACTAAAGAAAGCCAACTGAATTGCTTTTATGTAGATTTCTTTCTACAAGAAGAAGCTAATTTAATTTCCGAAAAAAATTCTATATTGCCCTTGATTGTGTTGAGGATTTTAGGGTAATATATAAGCAATTACATCACAAAAGGACCAACAACTTTCTTAACAGTTAGAAAGTCTGCCACAAATTAAAAGGCTTGGGTATAGAAGAGCATAGTTGCCTACAGGTAAAAATATTGCCCTTATATTCACTGTGGCAAGCTTTCTTGGGCAAAGTATCCCATGGGTGGATCCTGTGGTCCATTGCCCAAAATAACTTTTCCTCTGCTGTACAATGATGGATCTCCAACAAAAGAAAAAAAATGGGCTGATTGATCTGCAGAAATGTGTTCCTTCAGATATTCATTACTGAATGTTGCTCAGGAAAAAAAAGTCTCAAGAGACATCATTGAAGGTCAATTGTTGGGAAGGAGCCATTTCTCATCAATTTTGCTAGGGAAGATGACTTAATACCAAGGCAAGGAATCCTGAGAAGGAAATATTGCTACTTCAGTGCAAAAGATAATAACTTCTATATTGCCCTGGGCCGTACCGACCTCCGGGAGGGCTTCTCCGCTATTTACAAGCGGTGAGGTGCTCCGACCCTCTGTCTTCGACCCAAGGTTCTGGGAGCGGGGATGTGCAGCCACCTGAGCTCTGGCTGGTGTACCTGAATGCCAGGTCCGTTGCTAACAAGGCTCCTCTCGTCCGGGATCTGGTCGAGGGTGAGCATGCGGACCTGGCCTGCATCACGGAAACCTGGTTGGGCCCAGAGGGCGGTATCCCCCTGGTTGATCTTTGCCCACCAGGCTTCCGGGTGCTACACCAGCCTCGGACTCAGGGTAGGGGTGGGGGAGTGGCTGTGGTTATGAGGGAGACCTTATGTCCGCAGGAGGCCACCGTTCCTCAGATAGTCGGGTGTGAATCTCTCTTATTGAGGTTTGGTCCTAGGGCGCAGTTGGGCTTGCTGCTGGTGTACCTTTCGCCTAGTCGCACAGCAGCAGCCCTGCCTGAGCTTCTCGATATCCTCTCAGGGCTGGTGATTGAGTTTCCCAAACTTATGGTTTTGGGAGACTTCAATCTACCATCCCTGGGAGGAGCATCTGAGTTAGCTCGGGAGTTCATGGCTTCCATGATGGCCATGGACCTGACGCAAGTAATTCATGGACCGACTCATGAGGGAGGCCACACCCTTGACTTGGTTTTCTTATCTGGTCGGTGGTTAGATGATCTTGGTGGGGGCTCCCCAATTGTTATGCCCCTGTCATGGACCGATCATCATCTCCTGCGGCTGGTCTTCCATTTTGCCACTCCCCACCGTGGGGTTGTTGAGCCAACCAGATGGTTCCGCCCCAGGTGCTTAATGGACCCTGAGAGGTTCCAGGCAGCACTGGGGTCCCCACCTGCCTCCTCAGCTCACAGCTCGGCAGATGCCTTAGTGGAAGCCTGGGAAAGGACGGCCACGGAGGCACTTGACCGAGTTGTACCCTTACGGCCCCTGACCCGGCGCAGATCCCAATGGGCTCCATGGTTCTCCACGGAGCTCCGGGAGATGAAGCGTCGGAGACGGGGCCTAGAGAGCGTTTGGAGGTCCAGCCGATCTGAATTCGACCGATTGCGACTAAGAACCCATATTAGGTCTTATCTCGCAGCGATGAGGGTGGCGAGGTCTAACTACTTCGCTGCCCTCATCGCGTCCGCAGATAATCGCCCGGCCGCCCTGTTTAGGGTGACCCGCTCCCTCCTTAATCAGGAGGTGAGTGAGGAACCCTTGCAGGGGCGTGCCGAGGAATTTAGTCAACATCTGTCGGACAAAATCGCTCGGATTCGGACCGGTCTGGACTCATTTGTGGAGTCCCTCAGGCGGTCCTCTCGCCTCTCCTGTTCAACATCTACATGAAACCGCTGGGTGAGATCATTCGTGGTTTTGGAGTTGGGTATCATCAGTATGCTGATGATACCCAACTTTTCATTTCAACCCCAAACCACCCCAGTGATGCCCTCGATGTGATGTCCCGGTGCCTGGAGGCGGTCCGGGTCTGGATGGGGAGGAACAGGCTTCGACTCAACCCTGACAAGACTGAGTGGCTGTGCGTACCGGCATCTCGGGATATTCAGGATATCCCACCCCTCACTATGGGGGGTGAGTTATTACCTCCTGTAGATAGGGCTCGCAACTTGGGAGTCCTCCTAGATTCACAGCTCTCCCTAGAAGACCATATAGTAGCTGTGACTAGGGGGGCCTTCGCCCAGGTTCGCCTGGTGCACCAGTTGCGGCCCTATCTAGACTGGGATGCCTTACGTACGGTCACTCATGCGCTCGTGACCTCTCGTCTTGATTACTGCAACGCTCTCTACATGGGGCTACCCTTGAAGACCACTCGGAGGCTCCAACTGGTGCAGAATGCAGCCGCGAGAGTTGTATTGGGAGTTTCCCGATACTCCCATGTCACACCTTTGCTCCGCGAGCTGCATTGGCTACCAGTTGTCTTCCGGGTGAGGTTCAAGGTGTTAGTAATGACCTACAAAGCCCTTCATGGCATGGGTCCGGAATACCTTGGGGAGCACCTGCAGCCGGCGTCAACTTCCCTCCGCCCAGTACGCTCCCACAGAGAGGGCCTCCTCAGGGTGCCACCGGTCAAAGAATGCTGACTGGTGGCCCCCAGGGGGAGGGCGTTCTCTGTGGGTGCACCGGATTTATGGAACCATCTTCCGGTCGAGCTCCGGATGGCGCCCGATCTCCGCTCCTTCCGGCGCGATCTTAAAACCCATCTCTTTAAACAAGCTGGCCTGGCCTGATGGGATGGGGTGGGATTTTTATAAATGAACTTCAATTTTTAATCTGTATTAATTTATTATGGGCATTGTTTAATCACGTTTTAATAATTTTTAATTTTTGTATCTAGTTTTTATGTATTGCCCTGTTCACCGCCCTGAGTCCTCCGGGAGAAGGGCGGTATATAAATTAAATTAAATTAATAAATAATAAATAAATAAAGTTTAATAGTCATTTTAAGACAAAGCTACCTCCTGACAGTTAGCTAAGAAACTCTTTGTGTTGATCTTTGCTATAGTATTTGATAGAGGCTTGAATATTTCTGGAAACAATCCAAAGTCCTAACAGTTAAAAAGGCTACCACAAATTAAAATGCCCAAGTAAACAACAGCATATTTGCCTGGAGCTGAAAATATTGTTTACGAATTGGTCCACTTTGTCTCTGTTTTACACACACATACACACGTCTCTATTCAGGAAGATGTTTTGGTGTCAAAGAAAATCATTGAACAGAATGGGAAATGATAAATCTAAAAACTTACACATACATACATGCTTAATCTGTCTAATATGCAATGCAGTTAAAAAAAGATTTATGAATATGGTAGAGGAGCCTCCAGCATTTCAAAGTCACACCATAGTTCTGTTGAGGACATACTCTTTTTTTTTTTTAAAGAAAAGCAAGTTTCTAGCCCTTATTGTTGTGAAGCTTTTCTTGGGTTTTCGTTACAAATGGTTTGGATTCTAAATGACCCCTTGGTCTTCTCAAAGATCCATTAGGGAAAGCTATACAAATTTTGTACACTTTTGAAAGCCTGTTATTCCACCTTGCCAATTTCACATCAGCTCCCCTTGGTGTGTCTTGCGTTGCATTCGTCTTGCACGTCTTCTCTGGCCTTTCTAATGACTTTTGAGTATAATGCATGTGTCCCTTCACATATGTGTGTACGTATTTGTGCATAGATATGCAAGTCACTCAACAGTGGTTTCATCAAATTTTTCCACTTTTCTAGCCGAACAACCACACCTTGAATTGTACTCATTTGTCTTTTGTGCCATCGTGTGGGAGAATCTTGAATGTGCAAGTCTCTGAAATTATACCTTTTCTTTATGATATAAAAATTGGATCAAATGAAATCTCAAGAAGCTTAAATTGGGTGTTTAAACAAATATTTAAATATCAGACGAAGTGAAATGAACTATGGAGGCTTAAATATTTATTATCATGGACTATGGAAAGCAGCTAAAAGCCTTAGATGTCTGATCAAATCCTATGAAAGTTTTATTATTCTGTCTATAGAAATACCCTTTGTTGTTGGAGCACTTAAAACCATTTTCTTAAATTATATTTGAAGCAGAGAAAGGATAATCCTATCTTAAAACAAATTTAATTTTATTGACTTGGTCCTGTCTCTGTGTGTAAAGACAAATCCTGCTGATGTGGCAGGTTGCACTGTTGTAGAACTTTTCAGAGATAGATTTTGCTAATTACTTATTTGAGTCAAACTTTTTATTTTATTCATTTATTTCTATTTTATATCTTTGTTCCCCTGAGTCAAGTCAAATTAGATTAAGCAAGGAGGCGAAAAGAAGGAAGCAAGTTTCTTTTTTAAAATTTATACCTATTTACCATTTTATCATTTTTTATAAGCAAACACAAGTCTAAATTGTAGCCTGCTATATTATAGTGACCAAAGCAGAGCAGAAGTCACATATGATACATACTCATATTAGCATTTTAAAGACAAGAACTGTTTCTATTTAAATAGAATAATTGAGCTGAATAGGATAATTTTAAAAGGTAGAGCCAGAGAGGGTGGTTTTTTTTTTCCAGCAAGAGGAACAGTTATCTGAGATATGTTTGTAACTGAAACCATGAGTCCAATATAATGTATTATTGAACGTCCACATTCAGGCTTAGCTGGAAAAACAAAAAAAATTTGCATTGTTTTATATATAGTTGAGTGGCTCTTTCAAATGTAACTTTTGTTCAGTTGTACAGAACAAGCAGAACAAAGTAAAATGAAAACAATACTCCAAAGCAGGGGTAGGCAACCTCGGCTCTTTTATGACTCATGGACTTTAACTCCCAGAATTCCTGAGTCAGCTGACTCAGGAATTCTGGGAGTTGAAGTCCATGAGTCATAAAAGAGCCGAGGTTGCCTACCCCTGCTCTAAAGCAATGTTTTATCCATTGAAACCTGAGGTTTTTTCTATTATTAAGATTGCACGTGTGTGTGTATGTGTGTGTGTGTGAGAACATCCATATTGGTAGTTTCTCCTTAGCTCCTTTATTAGATAGTGTAGAATGAAATACAAGAGACTGATACGGGGGATTGTAATTCTCATAATTCCCATCAGCAATGTTACGCAAAATCATAAAAGAATAAAAGGCCAGAACCAGCCCGTTGTTTATTAGATTAGAACACAAGAAGAATTGCCTTTAGGCTTGCCTAAAATATTTTGCTGCTTAAAACTATGGTGGGGATCTTTTCTCCATTTTACATCTGGAAGCTGTGAAATAACCAGGGGAATGGCATGGCTACCTCCTAATCGTAGGGCCATAGTAGATCAGGAATCCATGCAGTTGTAATGTGGAGACCTTAATCCTGAAAGCTCCTTAAAGAATCCAAAACAAAAAAACAGATCCTCCCCAAAGCAGCCATTCTTGCAGAAACATCTCATCATCTTCTTCATCAGAATTGGAAGGGACCTTCGAGGTCTTCTAGTCCAACCCCCTGCTCAAGCAGGACATCCTTATACCATTTCAGACTAATGGATGTACAGTCTCTTCTTAAAAGCCTCCAGTGATGGAGCACCCACAACTTCTGAAGACAAGCGGTTCCACAGGTTGATTGTTCTCACTGTCAGGAAATTTCTCCTTTGTTCTAGGTTGCTTCTCTCCTTGGTTAGTTTCCATCCATTGCTTCTTCTCTTGCCTTCTGGTATTTTGGAAAATAAGTTGACCCTCTCTTCTTTGTGCCAGCACCTCAAATATTGGAGTACTGCTATCATGTCACCCCTAGTCCTTCTTTTCACTAAACTAGACATACCCAATCCCTACAACCATTCTTCATAGTTTTAGCCTCCAGCCCCCAAATCATTTTAATTGCTCTTCTCTGCACTCTTTCCAGAGTCTCAACCTCTTTTTTATAGCTAATGAATTCATATCTAATGAAAAAGCAGAGAATTGTATTTTGTTTTATCCTATT
Source organism: Vipera ursinii (assembly GCF_947247035.1). NCBI lineage: Eukaryota > Metazoa > Chordata > Lepidosauria > Squamata > Viperidae > Vipera > Vipera ursinii. The sequence goes on from NC_139512.1 coordinate 126,416,515, forward strand.
TCAATTGGTAACAGTTGTTAATTAGGAAATGTGGGCAAATAGCCATTAAAATACACAAATGTCACTTGAAAAGAAAATTTAAATTTATTTGGACTTCTGACAGGTTTACTAGCAAATAAAGTTTTCTCATTGTAGTTGGGAGGATGGAACTTTTTCTCCTTTACAAGTTTACTATTCATGTGAACAGACCTAAATATGGGCACATTTGTGCATCTTGAACACTGTTGCTGTCCAGCAATGGCTAATCCCACTGATTAGGATGAGTGATGATAAAGCCTTTGTGCCAGGCAGTTCCCAGCTGGCAGCTTCTCCCTCTGAAAGGCTCCATATCAAACAGTATCCCTGAGGAAATCTCTTTTCTTGTTTCTTTAACAACATCTGAAGGAAAGGCAGATACCAAAAACCCTTGTGAGAAAGTTTAGGGAAGTGAGAGTGTTAAAAAGCTTCCCTTCAGTATAGACTTCAGTTTCCTGTAGAAATAGCCTAATCTACTCATCTTGAATTTTATTTATTCCATTTTTCTCTGCTTAGAGGTTTTTTTCCTGTAAATTTAGAGATTTATTTCTCTGACCACTAAGCTTTGTGCTTGTGATGTCTCATTGGGTCCTTCCCAGCATAAACAACTTTTTTCCAAATTAAAGTTCATTTTGTATGGCTTTGCGACATATCCATGCAGTTTCATAGCAAGAAAACAATGATTTTATCTTGCTTTCTGCAACTTCCACTTCTATTCTACAGACCAGGATTTTCTGGTAATCTCACATCTAAATCCTGACCAAGTCCAACCTTTTTCATTTTTTGAGATCAGCCAAGGTTAGCTAAGTGCCACAAGAATAAAAAAGATACCCCTGTGGAACCGTTTGCTGTCATAATGTTGCTCCAAATTTGCCATTCTGGTTGCAATTTGCCATTCCAGTTGTGAAAGATTGGCAAAATTAAAAAATGCCATTGCAAACATTTTCAGTTGAGTAAAAGAACCTATTCTCCACTCAAAGGTGCCCTGAAAGTGGCAGTGGGATGAAATTTCAGATGTACTGCCAGGTGAGTTAATTAATCTGTGCTATAGATCAGAGCCACTATACATTTTCAGCCACCTTCATTTCAGCAAGAGGGAGCTTGCAAATTGATTGATTCAAGGCTGACCGAAGCTTGATCCACTTCCAGGAAATAACAAAAGTTGCTCTATTTTAGGTAAACCATGTGTCAAAAGCCAATGATTTTAAGTATCTTCAGGTTAACTTTGTTCAGAGAAAAAAACATACGTTTGAACAATGTTTGCAGGTTAGTTTTAAAAGCATGATCTTAGTTCTGCCTTAGATATAAATTGCAAAAAGTTCTATTGCATTCTTTAATTAACTAAATGAACAAACAATTCATGAAGAATTTTCTTCCCCAAATTCTTTTAGAATGATGATAATAACTATTGTCTATTTCCATAGTATTCCAGCTGTGTTCCCTAAACCTAAACTTTATTTGATACCCAGACCTATAAATTACAAGAGTCTTGAACAAAGCAAAGATAGTACCAATAGTAACATGATAGGTACTTTGGGTGCAATCATAAAAGATCTGGAGCACCACTTAAATATCATCAGCACTGACAAAAATCATTATCAGTCAATTGCAAAAGGCAGCTTCGAACAGCTTACATCCTGAGATGATAGCTTTAACACCATTCAATGAAACATCTGTCTATCCAAGGGTGTTAAGAAAAACTTGATAGGTGGATAAACAATGCAAATCCAGTCTTAATATCTGGCTGACAGTGCAACAAACCCTAATAATAAAGAAGAAAAAGTGTGGATAATTGATGTGGCACTACCAGGAGATAGAAGACAAAGAATTGGAGAAGTTACAAAATACCAAGATTTGAAAATCAGTGCTGAAAGATTATGGTATAATTGGTTATGATGGTCCTGGTGGTTATCAGCACACTGGGTACCATATCAAAAATTTTGGACAGCACTTGGAAAATCTGCGCATTGACAAAATTTTCATCTGTCAATTACAAAAGGCCACACTGCTTGTATCTGCACATATACTTTACTGATACATTAAAACTGCCTAGGTTCTCAGGAAGAACTCAATGTATATGAAGGCCAACACCAGCTAAAGAAAGGGCAGCTATGGCTTCACACTGTTGTGAGCAGATAACAGCAGCAGCAGCAGCAGCAACAGTATCTATTGCTCATATTTCTTGGATGTACCTGGCCCTCCTATTAATCTTTTTTTTCCAATACTAAGTTTATTTTTGTATAAGTTACCTGGCCAATTTAGAAATATTTCTAAGAGCTTATTGCAACATCCCCACACCCAAGTTTCAACCTTCTGAAATGACCCTCACAAGCTTAGAACTATAGCCCACATCAAATTTCTGTAACGTAATTGTTTACAAGCTGTTATTCATTTAAAATAAGCCTTTCATAAAAATTAAAAGATTAACTGCAAACACACTAATAATAATATACCCACTTCTGCAAGAGTACAAAAATTATACTTAAAGTGATGCACTTCAGAGTAGAACCATAAAGAGTTTCCCTGTTCAGAAGCAGTAGAAAACCAATTAGCTATCTATTTTTATACCCTAAATGTGCTCTTATATAGCAATTTGCAGAAAAGTATTTTTAAACAGAATTCAAAGAATGGCTTCATCATATCTGAAAAGGTACTATTATATGGTTAATTCCTCTGCAGTTGAAGTCCTCTTATCCTGGCATAGTATCTGTGTCATTTTTTGAAATATTGTTCCAATTGTTCAAACCCAAGAAAGTCAGCTTGGATCCAATCTACATTCCAGTGCCAATGATCACATGAAAACCATGCTTATTCATTCTGATAAATTTGAAGTATAGTAAGTAGATTTTTAGAGGCAGTTCAAAACAGAGGATAACATTTACTGATATATTTTGTTTAATTGTAAAGATCACACATTGCCATGTGGGTATATTACAGCACACCCAACCAACCAGAAGAAATAGATGGACTCTTTGCCAACCAGTTAAAAAATGTATGTAGGAAGCATACCACAGTAGTAATGGGAGACTTCAACTACCCAGATATCAGCTGGGAGACAAACTCTGCAGTGAGCGGGGAATCAAACAGATTCCTAACCAACCAAGCTGACAACTTCAACATCCAAAAGGTAGAGGAGGAAACTAGGAGTAAAGCTATACTGGACCTAATTTTTACTAATAGAGAAGAAATGATAGAGGGAGTTGAAGTTGCCAAAACCTTGGGGAAAAGTGACCACATCATACTGGAATTCAATATAATGCAGACACAAGCAATAGAAAATAATTCAACCAATATCTTAAACTTCAAAAGAGCTGATTTTAACAAACTCAAAGAAAACCTAGGAAAGATTCCATGGATGAAAATCCTAAAAGAGAAAAAAACTCAAAAAGCATGGGAAACTGAAAAATACTATCATAAAAGCCCAGTCCAGCACAATACCACTGAAAAAGGGGAAAAAACAAGAAAATCAAGAAGAAACCAGAATGGCTGCACAAAGATTTCTCAGACAAATTGAAAGACAAAAAGGACAAGTACAAAAAAATGGAAAGAGGGACACATAACTAAGGCTGATTATCAGGAGACAGCCAGAACATGCAAAGACGAAGTCAGGAAAGCAAAGGCTCAGAATGAACAAAGACTTGCAACAGAAATCAAGGATAATAAAACAAAAACAAATTAATAATAAGAAAAAAGACAAGGAAACTGTAGGTCCACTAAAGAGAGAAGTTGGCAAGGAGGTAATAAGTAATAGGGAGAAAGCAGAGCTGCCTAACTCATTCTTTGCATCAGTCTTCACACAAAAAGAAATTATAGCACAACATACCCAAAAAAATACTGCAAAACACAAACTAGAAACAAAAAGAACACCTATCCAACCTTGACGAATATAAATAACCAGGGCCCGACAGATTACATCCAGGAGTTCTGAAGGATCTGGCAGATGTTAGCTCAGTCAACATGCCAGAAGAAAAGCTCAGGATTCAAAAAGATCTAGACAAACTTGAACAATGGCTCCTATCCAACAAAATGAGTTTTAATGTGGAGAAAAGCAAAGTTTTACATTTAGACAGGAAAAATCAAAGATATAAGTACAGATTAGGGGAGACTTGGCTCAAAAACAGTAACTGTGAGAGGGACCTTGGAGTCCTAGTGGAAGGTCACTTGACTATGAGCCAGCAATAAGCAGCAGCAGTCAAAAAAGCTAATACAATCTTGGGCTGCATAAGCAGAGGCATAGAATCAATATCACGTGAAGTATTAGTACTGCTTTATAAAAACCCTAGTGAGAATATACCTGCAACCAGTTTTGGTCACCATACTACAAAAAGGATGTTGAGACCTTGGAAAAAGTTCAGGAAGAGCAACTAAGATAATCAAAGGCCTGGAGAATAAAACATATGAAGAAAGGCTGCAGGACTTGAGTTTGGCTAGTCTGAAGAAAAAAAGAAATAGGGGTGACATAATAGCAGTATTCCAGTATTTGAGGGACTGCTACAAAGAAGAGGGCATCAAACTGTTCTCCAAAGCATCAGAGGGCAGGACAAGAAACAATGCTTGGAAACTGATCAAAGAGACAAGCAACCTGGAATTAAGGAGAAACTTCCTAACAGCAAGGACAATTAACCAATGGAACAGCTTCAACACCCTTCAGAAGTTGTGGGTGCTCCATCACTGGAGATTTGTAAGAAGAGACTGGACAGTCACTTGTCTGAAAGGGTATGGGTTCTCCTGCTTGAGCAGGGGTAGCTTTTGTGTTACCTATAGGTTCAAGAAACTGGATTCTCTCCATCTTTCTTGCTATTTACTTTAAATAAAGCCTAATTTCAGGCTGTAGAATACAGGGACCTTGGAGGTCTTCTAGTCCAACCCCCTACTCAGGCAGGAAACCCTATACCATTTCAGACAAATGGTTGTCCAATCTCTTCTTTAAAACCTCCAGTGTTGGAGCACCCACAACTTCTGGAGGCAAGTTGTTCCACTGATTAATTGTTCGAACTGGTCGAACAATTGGTCTCTTCCAGCTCTATTCTATTAAATTATACAGATGATACCCATATCACGAGACTGTACCCTGATTGCAGCCTTCTGAGTTCCTTAGAGGGTAGACATCAGTCTTTTCCCATTAGATGCTCCTCAGCCTCTGCCAACATTGGACCCGCTATACAGAATTTGAATCCAGCATAGTCTTTGAAATATGTGTCAAAATGAGAGGTGCTGATATATCCACTGCTTAAAATAAAATAAAACTTCATTTTTGTTTTAAAAAGTATAATTAGTGCAAGATGGAAATTGATTCTGGATCTTCTGTCTCAATAATATCTTATGAGATATTTCAATCGATCTGTGGCCAGAGCAGGTGGCGGATTCCCTTAAAACCCACCAAAATTCAATTAGCAGATTTTCAATGGGCCCCAATTAAATAAAGGGGAAAGGCCACCTTGTTAGTCGGTTATAAGGGGTTCCAGGGTCCATTGGATGTGATGGTAACTGAGGGCAAGAGAGCTAGCTTGGTAGGGCTGGACTGGTTCAATGCCCTGGGCATTTGGCTGGGGGGGTAATACCATCCAGGCCAGGAGTCTCGAATCCATCTGCAAAAAATTTGCAGACGTTTTCGATGGCAAATTGGGTAAATACATGGGGCCCCCCATTAAGTTTAATTTAAAACCCGATGTCCTGCCAGTGCGAATTAAAGTGAGGAGAGTTCCGTTCACTCTCAAACACAAGATTGAAAGCGAACTGGAAAAGTTAGTTAGGCAGGGGGTTTGGAGCCCATCGAAGGGGGTGACTGGGAAACCCCCATTGTAACTCCCTTAAAATCTAACGGTGAAATTAGAATATGTGTGGATTACAAGGCCACGGTAAACCGGGCCTTAAATCCACACGCTTACCTGGTTCCAATGGTGAAGCACGTCCTCTCGGCAATACAGTCCAGCACCATCTTTGCTAAACTCGATTTGGTGCAAGCGTACCAGCAGCTCCCCATTACCCGGGAAACGGCTGATGTCCAGACGATAGTGACTCACAGAGGAGCTTTCAGAGTGAACCGCTTACAGTTTGGCATCTCTGTGGCTCCTGGGATCTTTCAAGAAGTGATGGAAAAGACGCTGAAAGGTATTCCTGGGGTGTGCCCATATTTTGATGATGCTTTAATTGCAGGAGAGTCAGAAGAAGTTTTAGCAGATAGGCTGCAGGCTGTGTTAGGCAGATTTCATTCTGCTGGGCTCAAACTTAAGAGGGAAAAATGCAGTATAGGAGTAGCATCCACAGAGTTCCTGGGATTCAGGATTGATGCACAGGGCATTCACCCCACCGACTCCAAGATAAGGGCAATTAAGTTGGCTCCTACTTCAAAGAACAAGGCAGAACTGCAAGCTTTCCTGGGGCTACTTAACTTTTATTATGCATTTTTGCCCCACAAGGCAGCTATTGCAGAGCCATTACACAGATTACTGGATAAGAAAGCCCCTTGGAATTGGAACCTTAAACAACTGCTGTCCAGCAATTCGACAGTCACACATTTCATTGAGAACAAGCCCATCTGCATAGCGTGTGATGCATCCCCTTATGGGGTGGGCGCAGTATTAAGTCATTTGGATGGAAATGGAGAGCAAAAGCTGATTGCTTACTATTTCAGAACACTCTCAAAGGCAGAGAGGAATTACGCCCAGATTGATAGAAAGGCTTTGGCCATAGTTTCTGGCATAAAAAAATTCCATGACTATATATATATATATATATATATATATATATATATATATATATATATATATATATATATATATATATATATATATATATATATATATATATATATATATATATATATATATATATATGTCATATGTTAACTCTTAGATTACCTTGCTAGGCCCCAAACATGGGGCAAATCTTTATTTGTAAAAACACTGCCTAACGTGCAAGCAGCCCAGGTTCGAATCTCAGAAGGGTATGACTGACTGATGAGGACTAATGAGTCCGAAATGCATTTCAGCCTCCCTAAATTCTTTGTTAGTAATTTAAACAAATATATGAACTGTCCGGTATTACTACAGCCTGTTCGATGGCCTTTGAGATAAGGCTGAAAACAGGAAATAAAGATTTGCCCCATGTTTGGGGCCTAGCAAGGTAATCTAAGAGTTAACATATGACACATATTTCTCCCCTTGCAAAAAGGCTAACAAAGCGAGACAGAACCTGTGGCTCAAGAAGTAAAAACATTGCCTAACGTGCAAGCAGCCCAGGTTCGAATCTCAGAAGGGTATGACTGACTGATGAGGACTAATGAGTCCGAAATGCATTTCAGCCTCCCAAATTCTTTATTAGCAATTTGAATAATTTGCATAGATAGATAGATAGATAGATAGATAGATAGATAGATATAGATATAGATATATAGATATATAGATATATAGATATAGATATAGATATAGATATAGATATAGATATAGATATAGATATAGATATAGATATAGATATAGATATGTTTAAGTATTTGTCAAGGCTTTTTGAGTGGACCTTGCTAATTAACTCTTTCATTCCTGTTTTGGCCCGACTCAGGGCTTATCCACAGGAACTAGTCAACTTATGACAGCTCATTATTTGTGCAAATTATTCAAATTGCTAATAAAGAATTTGGGAGGCTAAGATGATCATTTCGAACTCTTTATGTTCTCATCAGTTAGTCATACCCTTTATCTGAGATTCGAACCTGGGCTGATTATATATATCAGGCAGTGTTTTAACTTCGTGAGCCACGGGTTCTTTCTCTCTTTTTTATTAGCTGGAAGGCAAGGCAAACGTATGTTTAAGTATTTGTCAAGGCTTTTTGAGTGGACCTTGCTAATTAACTCTTTCATTCCTGTTTTGGCCCGACTCAGGGCTTATCCACAGGAACTAGTCAACTTATGACAGCTCATTATTTGTGCAAATTATTCAAATTGCTAATAAAGAATTTGGGAGGCTAAGATGATCATTTCGAACTCTTTATGTTCTCATCAGTTAGTCATACCCTTTATCTGAGATTCGAACCTGGGCTGATTATATATATCAGGCAGTGTTTTAACTTCCTGAGCCACGGGTTCTTTCTCTCTTTTTTATTAGCTGGAAGGCAAGGCAAACGTATGTTTAAGTATTTGTCAAGGCTTTTTGAGTGGACCTTGCTAATTAACTCTTTCATTCCTGTTTTGGCCCGACTCAGGGCTTATCCACAGGAACTAGTCAACTTATGACAGCTCATTATTTGTGCAAATTATTCAAATTGCTAATAAAGAATTTGGGAGGCTAAGATGATCATTTCGAACTCTTTATGTTCTCATCAGTTAGTCATACCCTTTATCTGAGGTTCGAATCTCAAAGAGTTCGAAATGATCATCTTAGCCTCCCAAATTCTTTATATATATATATTAATCCCATTTATATCCCACCCTTCTCCGAAGACTCAGGGCGGCTTACAATCTAAGCACAAATCAATGTGCTTAGCACATTGAGGGAGTTCACCATTTTCACTGATCACAAACCCTTGTTGGGGTTGTTCACAACAGATAGGCAAACACAACAAATCCTGTCCCCAAGAATGTTAAGATGGTCTATATTCCTCTCTGCCTACACATGTAAATTGGTCTACAAACTGGGGAAGGAGATGTGCCACGCAGATGGGTTAAGTAGGTTGCCTTTAGAGGTTGGTGAACCAGACCCGGCACCGGCGGGTGAAATTTTAGCCATCCAGGAACTCCCTGAATGCCCACTTCACGCTAAGGACATTGCTGCTGGCACAGCGGCTGATAAGGTCCTGAGCAGGGTGTTAGCTTGGGTAGTATCGGGATGGCAAGAAAAGAGCCCAGGCCCTGAGTTTCAGGCATACTTTACAAGAAGGCATGAGTTGTCTTCACATAAAGGATGCCTTTTGTGGGGAAGCAGGGTTGTGATTCCAGAAAAGCTAAATGATAGGGTCCTACAACCCTTGCATGAGGGGCACCCAGGTATAGTCAGAATGAAGGCTTTAGCTCGGAGTTATTTTTGGTGGCCAGGCCTGGACAAAGCAATTGAGGAACAAGTAGCTGGTTGCTACCAGTGTCAAACATCCAGACCACAGCAACCACATGCTCCTGTGCATAAGTGGGAGGCAACGCATATCCCTTGGTCTAGAGTTCACATAGATTATGTGGGACCCTTCCAAGGGCAACTCTTCTTTTTTTTTTATTGAAAAGTTTTATCCTACATTTTATCTTTAACAAACCCCCCCTACCCCTCCCCTATCCCTCCCTCCTTACCCCTCCCCCCCTCCCCCCCGACTTCCCAGAGCTAAGTACAAGGTATAAAAAACAAAAAAAGAATCATAAACAACCATATGCTAACAACCGTAAACTCTAAAATCTAACACTCTCTAGCTCATATAGGATAACTACAAACACTATTAATATAAAATATATAAAAATATATATAAAAAAAGGGAAAAAGAAAGGAAGACTTATTCAAATGCTACATGAAACTTCTTAGTCCCGTATTTGTTCTGGATATACTCAATCCATTTTCTCCACTCCATAATATAGCGTTCTTGCGAATGATCTTTCAAATAGGCCGATATCTTTGCCATCTCTGCCAGGTCAGAAACCTTTAAAGTCCATTCTTCTATAGTCGGCAGTTCCTCCTTCTTCCAATACTGACCTATTAAGAGTCTTGCTGCCGTAATTAAATTCAACATCAACTTAGTGTCCACAACTGTAGCATCTGTAATTATTCCCAACAAAAAAAGTTGCGGACAAAACTTTATCCTCTGTTTAAAAATCTTCTGCATGTTCCACCAGACTTTTATCCAAAAAGCCTTAACCTTTTTACAAGTCCACCATATGTGAAAATATGTTGCGTCTTCGTCACCGCACCTCCAACATTTAGGCTGATAATTTGGATACATACTTGCAAACTTTTTAGGATCTAAATGCCATCTATAAAACATTTTGTAAAAATTCTCTCTTAGATTTTGAGCTTGTGTGAATTTTACGTTCCTCACCCAAATCCTTTCCCACGTATCCATTGTAATAACTTCTTGGATATTTTGGGCCCATTTAATCATACCATCTTTAACAAGCTCTGTTTCTGAGTCAATTTCTATCAATGCAAGATATATCCGTTTGATATGTGCTGGACCCTGATTTCTAATTTGCTTTATCAAATTTTCATCAGTCATTGTAAAACCAATTTTCTGGTCTTATTTCCACCTGGCCCGTAACTGAATATATTGAAACCAAGTTTGAACAACCTTCTCTTCTCACAAGAGGCTATATGATTTCAAACACCAGACATTTCTTTCCAAGCTCAGAATCTCCTTGTACGTAGTCACATCATGTTTGAAACCAGCATGTATATTTTCTATTGCGTGTTTTGGAATTGCCCACAGTGGTATCTTGCAATCTAGCTTATGTCTATACTTCTTCCAAACTCTCAACAATGCCTGTCTTAAAATATGCACTCTAAACACATTGTCTACCTTCTTGTCATACAACAAATATGCATGCCAGCCAAACAACAAATCGTGGCCCTCAAGATTTAATAATCTCTCTTGTGTGAAATTAATCCAATCACTTATTCCTACTAATGCAGCAGCTTCATAATATAGTTTAAGATTGGGCATTTTAAGACCACCTCTCTCACGAGTATCCTGCATAATCTTAAGTTTAACTCGTGGCCTTTTCCCTGCCCAAACAAATTTATTGATACCTCGCTGCCATTCCTCCAAATTAGAATCTTTCTTAAGAATCGGTATCATTTGAAATAAAAATAAAAATTTAGGCAGGACATTCATTTTCACTGCTGCGATCCGTCCCAACAAAGACAATTGCAATTTTTCCCAACTCTCCAATTCTTTTTGAATTTCCCCCCATAGTTTTTCATAATTATTTTTATATAACTTTGTATTAGAGGGCGACAAAAGCACCCCCAAATATTTAACCCTTTTAACAATCTCAAATCCAGTTAATCCTTCTAAGAGAGCCTTTTGCGAAACTGTCATATTTTTGGCCAGAATTTTGGTTTTCTGTATATTAACTTTAAATCCAGAAACCTTCCCGTATTATGTTATTATCTCCATCAGGTCCACAACAGAGTTCTCTGGCTGGGTCACTGTAACAACCAGATCATCTGCGAATGCTCTCAATCTATAATCCTGATCTCTAATTTGTATACCCTTAATTTTTTCTGAATTCCGTATTTTAACCAATAATATCTCTAATGTTAACACAAATAACAAGGGCGATAACGGACACCCTTGCCTTGTGCCCTTCTCAATATTACATGCTTCTGTCAGGCTATTATTAACTATAATTCGGGCAGTTTGTTTTTGATATAATGCCCTAATCGGTTGTAAAAATTTTTCCCCAAAATCCATTTTGTCTAAAACTTTCATCAAAAATTGCCAATTCAATTGATCAAAAGCTTTTTCAGCATCTAGAAAGATTAGCGCCGCAGGGATCTGGTTGTTCCTTTCCAAAAACTCTAACACATCAACTATATGCCTCACATTATTTTTCATTTGCCTACCACTAATAAACCCCGTTTGGTCCCCATGAATCACCTGTTGCAGAACCCTCATCAGTCTATTAGCCAACACCTTAGCAAATATCTTGTAATCTGTATTTAAAAGCGATATCGGTCTATAATTTTTAACTTGAGTAGCATCTTGGTCTTCCTTCGGAATCAAGGAAATAAAAGCTGTTCTCCAAGACGGTGGAACCTTTCCCCCCCTATGGATTGTCTGGAACAGTTCCTTTAACGGTTTTATCATCTCTAATTGTAAATTTTTGTAATAAGCCGCAGACAAACCATCCGTACCTGGTGCTTTATCCACCTTCAATTCCTTAATTGCTGTAAAAATTTCTTCTTCTGTAATTAATTGATTAATCCCCTCTTTTTGTACTTGCGTAAGAACCGGGATGCTAGCATTCTCCAAATATATATCAATGTCTTTTTCATTAATCTTCTCCTTAGCATATAATTTAGAATAAAAATCCACAAAAGCATCCTTGATAAGGTCCTGTTGAAACACAACCCTTCCTTTATGCTCAATTTTGTCTATATTAGAAGCCCTTTGCTTTTTCCTCAATCTATAAGCTAACCATCTACCTGGTTTGTTAGCGTTGCAAAAGGTATTATGCCTGGCAAACCGCAAATTGGTTGCCACTTGGTCAGCCATTAATTTATCAAATTGTCCTCTTAACAGTTTAATAGCCTCCTTAGTCTTCACATCCTCTGAATTCAAAATCAAAGCCTTTTCTTTTTCCTTTATTTCATTCTCCAGTTCTTTCCTCCTAGCTTCCACAGCACGTCTATGTTTATTATTCATATATATCAACACCCCTCTCATATAGGCCTTACTAGCATCCCAAACCATGTCCATAGAGGTGCCCTTATTCATATTAATTTCAAAAAAATCCTTCATCCGCTGTTTGCATTCTTCCACATTTCTCTGATTTCTAAACAAATTCTCATTTACGCGCCACGAGCGCCTATCTCTATTCTCCTTATCAATCTCTAGCCAAACTGGTCTATGATCAGAAATAGTTCTTGCACAAATCTTCACCTTCTTAGTCCTTAAAAAAAATCATTAGTCAACAAAATAAAATCGATCCTGGAAAAAGATTGATGTCTGTCAGAAAAAAAAGTATAATCCTTTTCCTGCAAATGTCTCTCACGCCAAATATCTCGCAGTTCCAAGTCATCCTTCATTTCAAAAAAGGATTTAGGCAGTCTAGCATGACTTGGGACGCGCTTAAAAGCTCCAGCCTTGTCCATCTGTACATCCAAAACACCATTCCAATCCCCCATAAAAATAAAAGATTTATAATCCAACTGGGTAAGCTTTGTATGAAGTAAACTAAAAAAGTCAGCTTGTTGTTGATTAGGAGCATATAATCCAACTAAAAGCGTCTTTTTACCTTCTAGCAGCAACTCTATCATAACGTATCTTCCATGCTTATCTACTTCAATTAAGTCTGCTGTTAAAGCACTTTTAACATAAACAACCACTCCATTTTTCTTATTCATTAAGGGGCAACTCTTCTTAGTGGTCATGGACAGTTATTCAAAATGGTTAGAGGTAGTTCCTGTTAAGAGCATGACCACAGCCAAAACGGTACAGGTGCTGAGGGGGCTCTTCGCCACGCATGGTCTGCCTGATGTGTTAGTCTCAGATAATGGCCCGCAATTCACATCTACTGATTTCCAGGCTTTCACCAGGGCCAACTTGATTAGGCATGCCACATCCGCGTCCTTCCACCCGTCGACCAACGGACTTGCAGAACGAATGGTAAGATCGACCAAGGATGCCTTGAGACGCATGTGGTTTACAAAATGCCTATTGAATCAATTGGTCTTTTCCCCCCCTCCCCATTTCCTGCTGAGTGTGTTGTTTTTCTTTCCATGTTCCCTTCCTTTTATTCCAACAATAGTGAGGCAGCCCTAAGTTGTACTTAGCTGGACTTGGATAAAAGTAGTGTTTTCTCCTTATCCTAACCAAGAACAGCATCAAGCAGTATAAAATTTGTTAGGCATGTTTTCCATTCTCTTGAAGACTTCTGAGAAGTCTGGCATAGAGTGAGAAGAAAGGCACAGAACATAGAATACAGAATAATAGAATTGGAAAGGGCCTTGGAAGCCTTCCAGTCCTGCTCAAACTGACATGCTTTGATGCTGCACTGTGTATTGTCAAAAGCCATGATGAAGGACATGAAGGTATTAGATAGAGAAGGTAAGTTTATTTATATTCCTAACAAAGGCTAGCTAAATGAATGTTGGAATTATTGCTTTTTTACGTAACCTTTGAATCATAGTGAATTGGACCATCTTTCAGATGCTTAATTCTTTCACAAGGGAGATACAATAATTCCATTCTAGGACTGAAATTGGAGTCTGGTAAATGATATACCAAAAAAAATATCAACCCTTATAAATGACTCTCTTCAGCTGTCCTGGGCAGAATATGAATGGTACCAATGGCTATCCTAAAATGCAAGAATTAACACTGAGAATTCAAGCATGCCACTGGCCATTTTCTGGTATTAAAGATTGGCATAGCGTGGATTTTTGCTTTGAGCACAAAAGACAAACTCAATAAAAATCACACAGTGTGGTCCACTTTGAAGTTGATATTCAAACTGTATATTTTAACCAAGTTATGAAGAAGCAGGGTACTTGTTCAATCAGTTCAGTCAGCAAGAACACATTTAAACTTCAAAACCTTTTACACCAAATTAGTTCTAGTGTTGCTCAAAGCAAGTGGAACCAGCATGATTTCTCTGAATTTTTTACAATCCTGAACAAAACATTAAATTGCTGGCTGGTTTTGCAAATCCAACTTTTCTTACAGCAACTTAACACTCTATTGCCTATTTCTCTCTTATGAAATGCCTGAAATTAAGAGTGAAGAGTGAAGGAAATGTATCTTACAGATAACGCATGAAAATGGAAATTTAAATTTAAAATCTCCTTCCTGCCATTTGGCATAAGACAACTATATACTGTATGTCACATAACTTTACAAGGGCTAATAATTGGATAAAAACAGAATAACAGAATTACAGAGATGGAGTGGACCTTGGAGGTCTTCTAATCCAACCCCCTTCTCAAACAGGAGACCGTATATATTTCAGACAAATGGTGTCCAATCTCGTCTTAAAAACCTCCAGTATTGGAACTCACAGCTCCTGAAGGCAAGTCGTTCCACTGATTAATTGTTCTCACTGATAGGAAATTTCTCCTTAGTCCTTGTTTGGTTCTCTCATTGATTAGTTTCCGTCCATTGATTATTGTCTTGCTTACTGTATTTAGCATCATCCTTGCCTCATACTAGCAGCAACTCCCACAGTTACCAAAATTCTTCATCGAATACGTATAGCTGAGGTAGATGGCTGGCCCTGGTCAACTTTGGCTATATTTCAGAAGGCTATATAGGGTTGTGAGTAGGCTGTAAGCTAGACAGGGAAATCAAACAAAAACAATGGAAGGCAATACTGAACCACTTTGGTGATGTTGCCAAGAACAACGCATCTGTGAAATCAGCAGAAGTTGAGTCCGACTTGGCAATATTTTGCTTCTTCCACCAATCCTGTATGGCCTTAGTTACACTATTCCGTTTCAGTATATGATGGATTATGCAATGAAAATTGTAAAGGAAATATTCACAACACTTTCAATTGGACCTAGTTTAAAGCAAAATATATTTTTGTGACTGAGATATATTGTTTATTTCTTTTATTTGCATTCCTTATAATGGTAGCATGAAGGAGCTCTGTAGGAGAAAGAAGGAAATGAATTCCCCTAGATCATATCAATACTTCTTTTAAACTACAGCCACCCCACCTCTCCAAATAGATTTTGTTTCTCCTGCATAGTAGAGTTCAAAGAAGCAAATGTGGGAAATTGTTCATGTTTATAGTGGGCTGTCATACAGGGTGTCGATCGTAATTATTTATTTATTTATTATTTAGATTTATATACCGCCCTTTCCCGAAGGACTCAGGGCGGTTTACAGGGCATTTAAAAACAGTCAATACAAATGTTAAAACAAAATTAAAAGAGATTAAATAGAACCCTGAGAAAATTAAAACCCAGTTAAAATTAAAATTAAAAATATTCTCAGCCTGGGCCAGAGAGCTCGAAGAGCCAGGTCTTCAGGTCCCGGCGGAATGAACGGAGGTTGGGGGCAGTCCTAAGCTCCGCATGCAGCTGGTTCCACAGGGCAGGCGCACCCACTGAGAAGGCCCTACCCCTGGGTGTTACCCGCCGGCAGTCTTTAACCGGCGGCACCCTGAGGAGACCCTCCCTGTGGGAGCGCACTGGAGGAAGGGAACTTGATGCTGTTCAGGGACACTCTATAAACACACAAGGGAGATAAAAACAAAATAACCTAGTAGCTGGATCAATAAATTGTGAGCAGTTGATAGTATTAACACTCAATAATTAATGCCCAGTTGGTTCACCCAATAGTTTTATATGGCCAACCACCAAATACATTGAGCCCTCTTTACACACTGATGAGATGCACATCCTTTGTTGATTGTTAGATGTTTCTCTTCTTGATCATGTCAGCAATGGTACAGTATTGCAGCAAATGGGCATTGCACTAATACCTGAGAAAATGAGGGGAAGACACCTACTGTGGTATGGCCATATCCTATAAGTAGCACCCCACACTGTTCCCTGCATCGCCTTCCACTTTAACACAGGTTGCAAGATAAAATAAAGGCAGACATGAAAAATGCCCAGTTGGACCCGGCCACTGTGTTTGATTGTGCAAGATGGCGTTTGTCAATCCGAAAAGTGGATCCTGTACCTGCAGGAATAATGCTAGGAAAATGACGAGTTAGTAGTGTTAACCATCACAAATATATAACAGGTCCTTTGTGAATTAGTCCTACTGAAGTGGGCCTGAAAGAGGAACTAGAGAAGATATGGAAAGTAAAAGCCAAAGTGATCCCGGTGGTAGTAGGAGCACTTGGGGTGTGACTCCTAAGGTGGGAGAGTGGCTCCAACATATCCCATGAACAATATCACAGCTGCTCTCCAGAAGACAGCAGTGCCCTCAAACTCCTAGGGCAGAAGACCCAAGATCAAGAAAGATACATTCCACCCATACTGGTAAGAAGAGAATTTTTAAAAATATATATGTAGATTTAGATTTAGATATACACATGCATTCATTGGGACACGGTGGCTCAGTGGGTTAGGACGCTGAGCTTGTCAATCAGAAGGTCGGCAGTTTGGCGGGTCGAATCCCCAGTGCCCCGTAACAGAGTGAGTGCCTGTTACTCGTCCCAGCTTCTGCCAACCTAGCAGTTCGAAAGCACATAAAAATGCAAGTAGAAAAATAGGGACCACTGCGGTGGGAAGGTAACAGCGTTCTGTGCGCCTTTGGCGTCTAGTCATGCCGGCCACATGACCACGGAGACGTCCTCGGACAAGCGCTGGCTCTTCGGCTTTGAAACGGAGATGAGCACCGGCCCCTAGAGTCGAAAACGACTAGCACACATGTGCGGGGGAACCTTTACCTTTACCTTTACCTATGCATTCATACCTACAGAGATCACTCCATCAGATAGAGGATCCAAATAGATCCAGGATATTTCCTCATATCAACAATTTATACGTTAATGCTCTGGTCATGAACTTGCTTCTGGCAGGGATGGTGGTTCTTGTTATGTTAAGCGTGGCTCAAGCACACAGCCCTGTCATCCATAAATGCGCCATATGGTTCAGTTGGCTTCTCCTCCCTTCAGTCTCTCAGTATTTCCTTCCCTTTCTGTAACCTGCAGTTTCCACTGAAGAACAAGGGATTTTCAGTTTCTATGGGTTGAGAGAAGCGTTTTCCCCTTTACATGTTCCACAAAAGGATAATGATTCTGTCAGTGCTAGAAGCCTATTATTTCAGCTGAAGAGGAATGAATTGCACCAGAACGGGCGTTTATCAAATCTCCTGAGGCTCATTCAATATCTCTCCCTTGCCAGTCCCCTGGCTGCTGATGCAGATAACTGGAGATGTCAACTTTCGGTGCAAACTGTTCCCTGAAAAGAAAAAGACTTATTACCGCTCATTTATTTCATCAGCCGTGCTCTGGACCCATCTGCCATAGCAATGTTTTCGATTCCTCTCTGAGAATAGGAGTCCAGTAAGAATTGACTGTAAAATGCAGACAAAAAGTTGCAAAACAATTCTGATGTTTCACTACGTACACAAACAAAGGACTTGATTACTGTATATTGTTTTGTACAGAAACCCTGACAACAGTTTCTTCAGTGGAATTGGTGTGCTTTAAAAAGCAAATGGATCATTCAACAGCGCATTACAGTTTTCTTCCAATACCTTATTAGTTTCTTTATACTCTTTATACTCATCACTTTCCACTCTGCCCTTTAATATCAACATGAAGCTGCTACCGGGAGCAGCAGTAATCCACAAGGTCCAGGTCAGCTATTATCTGCTGAAGGTTGAAGTGTCCCATGTGTATACAGGTAGTCCTCAACTTACGACCGTAATTGACTCCACAGTTATGGTTGTAAATTGTGGCAGTCATTAAGAGGGTCACTACATGATCATGACTGATTTTATGACCATTTTTGCAGTGGTTGTTAAGTGAACATTGTGGACATTAAGAGAATGCTGAGGTAAATACCTTTGACAAAAAATGCCAAAAATTGCAGTATGCATTGGCCAGTTGCCAAGCAACCAAAATGTGATTGCGTGGCCATTTGGGGGGGGGGTAGCAGCGATTGGAATCTCAAAACCTTATTATAAGTACCTTTTGTGGAGTCTGATGTAACTTCAGACAGAAGTAAATCAAGGACTAAATGTCTATGTGAGCTTTCCTGAGAGTAGGAATCTCACCCAAGCAGGTTTTATGCTTTGGCAAAAAGGAGATTGATTTACAAGGGGGGGAGGGATAGAAGTAGGCAAAGCCTTACACCTAGCTGAGTATATCTTCCTACCAGAGTTCATGTGTTCTAAAACCAAAGGCAAAAGGGAATAATCTCTGGTCATGTTTTTATTATAATGATTCTGACTAGCAAATTCTTAGGTTGAGAGAGACACAGACCTGGACCTTGACTCTTTATCTATACCCCACTGTTCCTTAGCCATTAAGTTATGAGATACTGAAGAGTCGGCAGCACTGAATTCACACTTCTGCTATTATTGAGACACTGATAATACCTGGCTATGCTATATATATTCATGGTAAAACCTGGGGGTCGGGGGCAGTGGCGTAGCGTGAGGGGTGCAGGGGGGGCCGGCCACACTGGGCGCAACATCTGGGGGGGCGCGCTCGCACTCGCAGCTCTCTGCCCCTGCCTGGCTCACTCACTCTCTCTCACTGCAGTGCTGGCTGTGCGAATCCGATCCGAGCCGCCGGGTCACCGCCCACTATGGATGGGGGGGTGCCAGGCGTGCGGTGCGGAGAGAGAGAGAGGGACTATCTGGGGGAGGGACAGTGCAGACTCGAGTGCTAAAATCCACAGGTTAGGGGGCGCAAATTACTTGCCTTGCCCCGGGTGCTGAACAACCCACGCTACGCCACTGGTCGGGGGGGGGAGAATGGAAGTCTTTACCTAGTGCCTGGAAGCATTGTCTAGGACAGTGATGGCGAACCTTTTAGAGACTGAGTGTCAAAGCAAGAACATCCGATGTTAGCAGTGTCCAAACTGCAACCCAAAACCCTGGGCAGGTGTGGCTGTGGTGGTCATGGCAGACTGGGTGGGTGTGGCCAAGGTGGGTGTGGTCATCTCAATGTTGCTCGTGGGGACGGATGCCTGTGGGGGATGGGCAGTGTTGGGGGAGATCCAGGGGGTCTCTGGTAGGTGGGGCGATAGGCAGGAGGCTCGTCCTGTGGGGTGAGGGTGGGGGTGCCATTGCCATGGGGCAAGGCAAGGTCTGGGGTGGCTGCTGCCTGACACCATCGGCCCCCACACATGGAGGCCAGTGAGCACATGGGGGCTGATGGTGTCCATCCGCAGCCACAGCCTGCTGTCCCCTGGACCGGTGCACTCTAGGGCTCCGCAGCCCATCGCCAGAAGTTCAAAGCTGCTGCCTCTGAGATGGATGGCCAGCCGACAGCTGAGGAGGCAATGCAGTGGGTTGTGCCCGGGAAAAGGAAAGCAGGCGAGGCCAGGAGGGACGGGATGTGGGGGAGGGAAACCTGCCATGCCAGGATGCATCTAGCCACTTGAGACCTTGGTGAGTTAGCAGGTGACTGGTTGAAGAGGGACAGTTGCCATCTCTGGGGCATGGCGCGCGTGCCCACAGAGAGGGCTCTGTGTGCCGCCTCTGGCACCATGCCATAGGTTCACCACCCCTGGTCTAGGAAGAAAAAAGCAGAGAATGAAAGCAGTCCTGTTTGAGCAGAGACCATACATCACTTTGCTCTCCTGTCATAACTTTGGACAGGAAAGCACTGACTGTCTATCGAAAAACAACCTATGAATTAGTTAAGCTGATTGGCTCAAAATCATCCAGGACATTTCCATGACTGAAGATAAACTTAAAGCTGGATCTTCTCACTTCTAATCCAATGACTTTCTCTTTACATCACATGGGATCCAAAATTACAGATTGATTCCAGGAGTGTCATTAAAGCAAACTTACTCAAACCAGTGGGACACGTTTCTTTGCAGATATCAGACTCAGAACTGTATTCTAGCATGTCTCTAAGCACTATATGTGTGAACTCTGTACATTATTTCCACCCTATTTTTCACAGATATTGTGTTTTGATCGAAAATAAGAACTTAACAGTTTTAACTAAATGTTGCACCATAAAATTCAGAAGAGGCTTTTTTTTCACAGGCAGGTAATAGGACAACGTAACTTAAGTATGAAGAACTCCTTATCTAAATTAATGCAATAAAGTCACTGCTGTGTTTTTATGTGCAGTTGAAAAGCTAATCTCACTGTAGATTCTCTGCCTTTTTTCATACAAGATGCCAGCAAAATGATTTCCAGCAGTTGCCCTGTCATTGCTCTGTTATTCCACAGGATGTCCTCATTTACTCACTCCAAAAACGGCAGAGAGACTGAATGGCTTAAAGTACTGTTTTTTCAAGCCTTTTTATAAAGTAATATTATGTATGTCTCCATAAAAGTCAGCCCTACTGATTGGAGTGGGTTGCCTTCTAAGTAAAAGAATTAAAGATTCACTCTAGCTGCTCATCGTTTAACTTATTTTTTTTGTTTTATTATTTTATTCTATTCTATTTTATTTTATTTGTTAAATTTATTTGCCACATAGTTCATCCTGATGACTTACAATAATAAAAAGAAATGAAAAGAGTGTAAACAGAACAGAAGTGAAGTAATTAGAATAATAAAATAAGCAATGAAAAAGAACACAATTAGAATACATCAACACAATAACATTCTTGTTGCATATATTTAAAACGTAATTTAGCAGCATACAATCTTAAAATATATTTTGTTCAAAAATGGAGTAGTTAGGGAGGCCCAAATGCTACCTGATTATCAAGAACACATATGTAGATTTTTCTAAAGAAAGAAGCATTCATAGGAGGGAAGAAAGTAGAATATGTGGAGCTAATTTATTTTTTTTCTCATCAAAACAATATACATTCTTGTGCAAGCTGGCTAAAGCTAATTGGATTGCAGTTCAGTGAGGTTGGCCCCGTGAGATTTGTCCATTGGGGGTATTTAAGCTTAATCAGCACAATCTTGCAGTAATTAAATTAATGCTTCAACTCTCTTCTTCCATCTTGATGGTAAAAGACTTCAGGCATCTTAAGTAAATGTGATCAAAATGTAAGTGGAGAAATATTGCCTTTTTCTTCGTGGGTCTGAAAACTGGAAATGAATGCCATTATATCAATGCCCCTGGACAGGGATGGAAGATAATCAAAATCTCAGTAAGATGGCGGAGAGAGCATGAAGATGCAAGGCCTGCCCCATTGAAATATGTGATGATGCACACACAAAAGTGACAGCTCTGGCATCGTGATACTCCATTCACCATTTTGCTGATTTTACTCTCCTTGCAATACTCTTGTGCTTCTGTGTTACAAAACCATGTGCAGGTAGTCTTCAACTTATGAGTGTAACTGAGCCAGGAATTACAAACATAAGTCATTGTGGTCATTAAGTGGATCATGATGTAACCAGACCTGACTTTAGGACATTTTTTGCGGTGGTCATTAAACAAACGCTGCAATTATTAAGTGACTCCTTATACGTAATTCCCAGTTTTTTGGGAATCCAGAAATAAACTCTGAAAACCGGCGGGGGAAAAGTAAAAAAATATGGACATATTGATTGTGGGAAGATGCAAATGTTATAAAGGTGAGCTGGTTGCCAAGTACTCAAAATGAGATCATGTGACTGGGAGGGCAACTATCATAAGTTCGAAAATCATAAGTATCTTTGGGGGGGAGGGGGATGCTGCCATTTTGAACAGTCACTAAGTGACTCCTCATATGTATTCTGAATTGAGTTTTCCAGCTCTGCAAAATCAGAGCAGTTATTAAGATTTGAATGCACTATTAGGGCTTATCCAGGGTAAGTAAGACTTAGTCAGATTGTAGGAGAAGAAAAGGCAAAGCCTGAAGGTTGAGTCAAGAGAGGACTGATCTTAGTTGAGCACAATTCACTTAATAACCACCTGGCTTAGCAAAGAAATTCTGGTCCCAACTGTGGTCATAAGTCAAGGACTACCTGTACAAAATTTTAGTATAAATAGGAGATTAAGGCTGTAAAAGGTAAAGGTAAAGGTTCCCCCGCACATGCGTGCTAGTTGTTTCTGACTCTAGGGGCCGGTGCTCATCTCCGTTTCAAAGCCAAAGAGCCAGCGCTTGTCTGAGGACATCTCCGTGGTCATGTGGCCGGCATGACTAGACGCCAAAGGCGCACGGAACGCTGTTACCTTCCCACCGTAGTGGTCCCTATTTTTCTACTTGCATTTTTATGTGCTTTCGAACTGCTAGGTTGGCAGAAGCTGGGACGAGTAACAGGGGCTCACTCTGTTACACGGCACTCGGGATTCAACCCGCCAAACTGTTATGCAACCACAAATTCTCTAAAACCATTCCCTCCCTCCCTTGAATTCCATTGACTGTTGTTCAGTCGCTAAGTCATATCCAAATCTTCACAGCCCCATGGACCATAGCATGTCAGGTCAGCATGTCAGTTATCTCCTGGATTTAGCCCAAATTCAAGAATGAAAGTGATGGATGGTTTACATGAAACACCTTAATTTACAGTTACATAATAATTAAAAGTTACATAAATAAGGGAAAGATGCATAGTAAGAGACCGGGTGAACTGGCCCTCGTTCTGAAATTTGCTATTTAATTCATTGGTGGAGGGAAATGGTCTTTGATGGTGCTGAATGCAGAATGTTCTGGTGACTGGATTACTATCTTGAACTGGAGAAAAAAAATATAAATCTAATGAATGAATAAATAGATACTCTCACTTAATATAAAGACCAGTGTTTCTCAACTTTGGCAAATTTAAGACGTGGGGACTTCAGCTCCCAAAAAAACTGTAGCCAGCATTACTGGTAGAGAATTCTGGGAGTTCAAATTCCCACATCTTTAAGCTGCTGAAGTTAATAAGCACTAGTATACACAAACTTTATTTCAGTCATTGACCACTCAGAATATATGTTCTATAGTAAATAAATACCCTGTATAGTCTTAACAAATGTAACAGATATTAGGCCTGCTTTGCTATTGTTATTCTTGTTTTAAAAAAGCATATTACTATGGAAACTGTTGAAGATATGTATAGTTTATTAATATTAATAGGGTATCAGCACACCACTTTATTTTATTGCCAAATCCAAAGTTAGCACAGACCATCTGTTGAGGCAAAATTGTTATAGCTTTATTGGATGGCATATTTCTGCCATGGAAGTTTAATCTTTGGTAGAAAGGTGCCAGTAGTTGATAAACACAGTGCCTCTGCTGTGATATTACTCAGAACTGAAGAAAGAGTCATACATTTACATTTTGCATGGCTAATATAATTATTTTGAAAGCTCTGTGAAGAGAGATGTCAAAATCCTGATTGTATATTAAGGCTAGCTCTTGTTATTCAGCTCACAAGCAATATTGCCCCCTCAATATCAATTGTATTGACTTTGCAATTAAGAATATGTACTTACATGGTAGGAAGGAAGGAAGGAAGGAAGGAAGGAAGGAAGGAAGGAAGGAAGGAAGGAAGGAAGGAAGGAAGGAAGGAGATCAGTGCAAACCTATCTAAAAACTACTTCTATCAAGATGCTTGGGGCAAAAAATGTAGGCAAAACATTTTTTTCAGTAAAAAGAGATGAAACTTTGTATTATCCATTGTGCAATAAAATAAAATAAAAAGACTGCTGTGGTATGCAAGGAAAAGTAAATCAAGAGATGGGTGTAAATGTTTGCTTTTCGACTGGAGCTGGGGGTGGTAGGTTCTCCTGTTTGATGTATCCTCAGATTTCTTAAACTGTTGAAGACAACTGGGAAAGTTCAGCAGGCTAAGACCAGAACAAACGGGCAATTGTTCCCATTTTTTTGCTCCTTACAATAGAATCTACTGCTTCAAATGGTGACTATTTTTCAGAGGCCATGTGTTCGGGTCCAATTTAGGAAAGGGGAGAAGTGGCAGCCATCAAATAAATTGTAAGTTGTGTCTCTGGTGGAAAACCAATTCTCTTACATGCCACAAGTCAAATGTGATTTGAAGATACACTCTCTCTCTTTCTCACACTCACACACGTACACACACACACAAATAGCCATAAACAGTGCTTTTTTTGTAAAAGAAAAAGGTGCCGGAACTCATACATGTCATACAGCCCACCTTGCCTACCCTACAAGATTCCATCCAAAAAAGGTGCCAGAACTCCATTCTGAGCGTTCTATGAGAAAAAAAGCCCTGGCCATAAATATGTGGTATTGTTAAGATAGGATAAAGGAGTGAAATTTCTGATTATTGAGAATGTGTTGTTTTCTTTTAAACACTGCAGAAGCATTTATTGTCTTAATAATATGAAGTCTGTGTGTCTCAAAAGCAGTTGCCTAATTGCTTTTACTCAGACAGGCAAAAGGTAACAGGCAAAATAGCAGAAATTGTGACAATCCATTTAACATAGTTTTTGACTCAAGCATTTCTCATATGTATGAAGAGACAAGAACAAAGTTTGTGTGACAAGGCCATTGCTTTCACTTGAACTGTGAGAAATAAAGCATTTGTCTTTTGGATTACAGCTAAAAATGTCAGAACAGAGATGTAAATTAATGCATTATTTTCCTGATGGATCATTCATCCATTCCACCTTTTCCATGAACCCCATTACTGCTTCAAAGTGTGTGTGTGTCATTTGAATATCCATCTTTATTCCAGCATTCACTTACTCATGTTCAGGACTAAAATGGGAAAGAAATGCAGCCTATAGTCAAAACAACATCCTAAAGCCTTGCACACTCATATAGATTTCTGCATATTGGTTTGATGGTTGTACAGAGGCCTGCAAAGATCAGAAAGGAGGCTGTGAGCCAATTGGTTTGATCATCATGATAAACATATACACAGTTACAGACTTAGGTAACCCCGGCTTTTCATATAGGACAGGTGTATGTGTTTATGGGCCTCTCCCAGATTACTTGCAAAGATTGCCAAGAACCACATGGATTCACAGAAAACTGAAAATATCATTTGCATTCAACTTTCATCAATTGCAACTGCATAGACAATTCAATCCACAGTCCCATCATTTAGAGGAGAAGGGGCTTCTCCAAACCTAGCAACTTTAAGACTTCTGGACTTCAACTCCCAGAATTCCTCAGGTAGCAGGGAGTTGAAGTCTACAAGTCTTAAAGTTGCCAAGTTTGGAGACCTTTGATTCAGAGTAGCAAAAATACAGGAGTAAGTAGCAGAGTAGCAGCTGTTGCGCTAAGCAAAGAAAGTGTAATGGCACACAGCCCCTAATAATTTTATAGACCATAATAAACAATTGAGTCTTTGGCAATTCAGAAGAGGGATGCCAACACCTCTCTCCATTTACCCCACAACTATATAGTTTTTGCAGTTGTTATGGATACGCAAACTTCTGAAAGAACTCAAAAAAGAAATGTTCTCTCCATTGCATCCTGCCTTTTTAGCTTGATATCTAGATTTAAGGCAGCCATCTAAGCTATCCCTAACGTCTGGAAGACTCCTTTACTCAGTCAGCTAGCCTGAGCAGTACCAGGGTATCAGACAACGTCTACCTTCAATTTCATTTTAATTTTAAGCAGTGAGAATTTGGTCCCCGCTTTTAGCAAGGCAAAACGACCTAAAACGTGAAGCCTTCCTGCAGATTTCAAAGATCCATTTCAATCAAAGAGCAGAAAGTGACAAAAAGTGCAGCTCAGAGAATACAGGCACATCTTGACAAGCTTATGCCCAGAAGGGGAATGCACTTGCTTTTCTTCTGCTTTCACACACTTGGGTAATAAGCAGGCCAGTATCAAGGTGGGGTGGGAGAAGCCGTGCCATCTGCCTTCTCTTTCACATTTCTCCCTAGCTCTCTCCATCGATCAAAGCTTAATGATGGCTTTGTTCCTACTCTAGAGAAGCTGTTCAGTGAGCGATTTCCTTTTTCGTCCAGAAAATTCAGATTCTGCACTCCCTATCTCGAGGCAACAGCAACAGCCAATGAAAGATTCATAATCGACTGTTAAAGCCAGGAGTGCAAACACTGTAATCAGTTAGCTTAGATTGGCTTGTAATATTCCACGATCTGTAAAATCATAGTTAGGCATTCTCACTCCATGCTAGTAGTATTCCTGAACAAGTATCCAATTAATTGTTCCAGAGATGAATGGACCTGGTATGTACAAGCTATGAGGCACATAATTCAAATACTTACATTTTTTTAAAGTGTGGTTCCGAAACAACTAAGAATTGGCTAGAAAAACCTAAAATTCTCAAGAGAGACCTCCATTTTGAATCAACCATCACTCTTTCCTTGCTCACTGGAAAGATAAAAAAGAGAGAAGAGGATTGCTGGAAGCCATAATAAAATCTAATGAGGTTTGATGGAGTAAACTCTTACTGGGATTCTCATGTGAGAATCCTCCCACGTTACCATTTTTCTAATGACTAACACATGTAATTGGTAAGAAAAAAAAATAGGATCCTTAGGAATCTGCTCATGGTTTGGAGAGCAGAAAAGAGGCACCCATGTGTCTCTGACTTCAGCTGCCTTGAGTTTATTAACTGAGCAACAGTGGCAGCTGCATACTTTCACATTGTTTTATACACTTTTGAAGCCCTACATAGCTAGGTGCTGAGTTATTGCTCCAACTGATGGTACTCTCCAGTCATTTTTGACCTGCCCAATATATACATGCTGAGAACACTTACTAGTGGCTTCTCATTATCAATTGTGAGAAGTCCTACAGATGCTGCACCTAGACTTTGAAATAGGCTTTCCCTACACACACACACATATTCCCCTAAATTTAGTCATTCCTTACACCAGCGTTTTCCAACCTTAGGAACTTGAAGATGCGTGGACTTCAACTCCCAGAATTCCCCAGCCAGCATAGCTGGCTGGGGAATTCTGGGAGTTGAAGTCCACGCATCTTCAAGTTCCTAAGGTTGGGAAACGCTGCCTTACACTTCTGTCTTTCTGCAATCTGTTAAAAATTGAGTCTTTGAGGGATAAATTGTCACCGGTGGTTATAGATTTCTGTTTGCAAAAAGTGAGTTGTTATGTTGTTGTCCCCATTTATTTCATACTGGGGATATTTTATTGCATTGTGAGTTTATTGTAAAACCACCCAGACTACTGTTTATGGGAAGAAATGCAACAAATAATGAGTTCAAGCCTTTTTTCCTCCCACTCCTAGAAGAGCTCTCTTCTTTCAGTTTGTGTGTGTGTGGTGTGTGTGTGTGTGGTGTGTGTGTGTGTGTGTGTCAGGAACCCCATTCATCCTTCCCTGCAAGAAGCCACAGGATGGATCAGAGCCTGATGGAAGAGACAGTCTTGCAAGAATTGAGTTCCAAAGCCAAAGTGACAATCAACACTTTGAAGTATAGCTGGAAACAAATTGGGCATCAGTGCAGTGACCATTTATAGCAGTGCCATATTATTTTCCAGTATAAATTTTATATGCTGTTTCTGAACAAGAAGAAGGAACAACAGCAAGAAGGCAGTTTCACATTTTACTGGTTGTCTGTCTTCATCATACTGGAGAAATTTTCTAAAGATAAGTAACACGGGTGAGGCTCACAAATACAATGCAGATGAAAAACATGTTCATCACGGTGCTTATTGGCTGTCATTCTACACTGTTGTTATTGAATTTCTATTCCATCTTAGATTTATCCAAATCTGTCTCTTCCCGCCAATCAATATCCCCAATGAGGGACCTTTTTACTAGGGTAGGTGAAATGATGATATCCATCACTCACACCAGGATATAGATTTTGTGAGACAACTCATATTCTTCTAGAGATGAATTCCTTCTGCTGAACTTTTCAGTCTTGTCACAAGAGGACTGAAGATTAGTCCCTGATCTCACCATCCAGACTTTTACCAATCACCTTCCTGTCATCCACAAATGATAATGATGATAGGTGAATGATGTCTCTCAAAGACTCTTTCAACTGGGTTGCAATAATGTGACCTCATCAGTTGAAAAGACTGTGTCCACAACAATGTTTTACTTGGTTAGTGTTAACCTTAAATGTTACATTTGAGGTTTCATGCATTATTTGAAATTAGGCTGTTTAGTTAGCTTATATTAAATAACAGGATTTACAAGCCTGCTTATAGGTTCCTTTTTTATGACCAGAACACTCAAAACAATTTGAGTTTTGATCTACATGGAATCCAGAAAACACAAGTCATATTCAACTTTGTTCCAACAAATAATCAACTTTAAATGCTTGGAGAGAACATTCAAGAGGTCTGTTTGTTCTGAGTTCAAAACAAAAATATTTTTCCATTTTATGTAGACTCTTAAATAGCTACTTCACTGAAATATTTTTGGAACTTTCTTAACAATTGCTAAAGCAAGTCAGAGTGTAATGTTTGCATATACCCTTGGACCTGCTCCAAATTTGCATCAGAGTCTCTTATTCTTGCATAAAATTATTTCTGAGCTCATGAGGTTAACTGAGTAGCATGCAAGCAAATCTCTTGGAAATATAATTGCTGTGCTACATCAAACATCAATCTACACTTTCTCCCTCATTAATTTCAACATCATTTTTGTCTTGCTATTCACATCATCATCTGAGTCTCCCTAACACCACAAACTGTTCAAGTCCAACTAAGACTTTCAGACTTTAAATGGAAGAATATTGAAGCAAATCAAACATATCATTGCAATTAAGAACCTCTTGGGATATTTCTCATGTTTTCTTGCTCTTCCAACAATCAATGTGCTTAGCTGGAAAAAATAAAACTCATCTTGTAGTGGGGAAAGGTCTAGAATCAGAACTGGTTCACATATTTTCTGATGCTTTTTTATATACTGTACATGTAGCTTACATACTAAGCCTATATTTAATATGTCAGCCCTACCATTAGACAGCAAGGCAGCTGTATCAGATTGCCTGTTTGAGCTGTCATGAAAGAAGAGTGAAATATGAGTTGTATGATTTATTATAGTTATATTTTAGAGAGGGGAAAATGGTGTCATATCTGCATTAGGGCCAAACTACAGTATGTGGCATGCTTTAGCTACTACGTTTTGCTTTGGATGTCTTAGTTCATTCCTGCCTACGTCAGGATCTTGGTCACAGAATTAATGGAAGTTAACTAATGGAACATGGGAAAACAAAATGTTTCATTTCCCTAATACCTCTCCACCCATTGGTTCATGTCAACCCCAAAGCAGCTGATTTTATAATTAAGAACTCCAAAATTTCACAATTTAAATCAGGGAAATATTTTTGTCCACTCTACTTGAAACATTCCCATCATTCTCTGGTAGATCTCTGCTCTTACGTCTGCCACCTAATTGTCACAACGTCCTCTTCTGCCAAATAATGAAATCCATTTCATTTCTTACGCTAGATAATAGCATAATATTATCTTATTAATTGGTGAGGGGAGTGTATATTTTGCTGTTCTGTTAAAAAAGCATTACTGTATAGAATTTCTTCCTCTTTTTTTCTTCTATTTTTTCAAGCAGTTGAGAAATGATATTATGTAAACTACAGCAGTGGATAGAGAAGGGGGATCAAAACACAGCCCTCTTCTTCAACACATGGTTTTTACTGGATATTATGTAAATTATATACTTTCATAATTCATTTTCAAAGAGTTGGACTTTTATCTGATTCTTTAGCAACAGGCCTATATTTAGGAGCCTTGGTGGCGCAGTGGGCTAATGCCTCCTTAAGTAACACCAGCTGCCTGCAATTAGTGCAGGTTCGAGTCCCACCAGGCTCAAGGTTGACTCAGCCTTCCATCCTTCCGAGGTAGGTAAAATGAGGACCCAGATTGTTGGGGGCAATTAAGCTGACTTTGTAATAATGCTGCTTGGGGGGGGGGGTGTGAAAGTCCTAATAAGCAGGTATATACATACTGTAGAATGAAGGCTATTGCTAAGCACATTGATTTGTGCTTAAATTGTAAGCCGCCCTGAGTCTTCGGAGAAGGGCGGGATATAAATGGGATTAAAATTAAATTAAATTAAATATAAAATGTAGTGGAGGGGAAAAAAAACCTGGGTTTTCTTTTCTTAAACTGGCAATTTATCTAAAACCAGATATGCTGACCTCTTTTACCTACCAAGTTCCTTTCAGAGTTGAACTTTATTCCAGTGGCGATTCCTCTGGGAATACCCAAGGATAAATTACCCTCATTTAAAAAAAAAAAGCAGTAGCACTAGTCTTTTAGAGAAGATTACATACATAAACTGTCAATAAAGTACAAAATCTACAGCAATAAAATTGATTAAAAAGCACATCAGGGAACTCTTGCATTTTAGGCCAAGGCCAACTCGTCTCTGACACATCTTCATCTCCAGAAGACAGAGATGGCATTTTATTCGCCATATTGTCAGGAGATGCGTGCGTACTTGGGCAGGTTGGCTCAATCGCTGTTGCATCCTGTCCATTTTTCCCAGAACGTCCATTCTCTTGTAGCCTAACACACAGCTGCAAAAGTTTAGATCGGCTTCACCTGCCCCATTTCTGGGAAAGCATGGAGAGGATCTTGCTAGCAACAAGCTAGAGGGGGACAGAATAATTGGGAGAACAGGCTTCCCCGTGCATTTGTGATTCACCACTTCAAGACACCTTCCACCCCGGCCAACCAAAGGGGGATCCAGCCAGGGTGGCTTTGTTCAGGATGCAAGACAATGGCCACTTTGGGAAAGAAGAGCACAGGCTGGAAGCAGGAGGGCTGCAGGCTCTCATAGCAGGCCTTCCCAGCAAGGGAACGCTCCTCTAGACGCAAAGGATGTGACACACGTGTCTATGGAGATTCTCAATCATCCAGGTCATGGTTGTCCCAGAGGTGCTATTCCAAAAGGCAACTGGATTTTCTTGGGGTTTTTTTTCCTCTTGAAAACGTTTTGCTTCTCATCCAAGAAGCTTCTTCAGTTCTTCATAACCGTCTTGCATGAAAAGCAAAACATTTTCAAGGAGGGGAAAAAAAACACCAAGAAAACCCAGTTGCCTTTTGGAAAAGCACCTTTGGGACATGTGACGCATAGGCACTTCTGATGTGACCAGAAGCTTGAACTCTGGAGAGCTCTCCATCAAGACTGTTGCTCAGCCAACACTCAGGACCTGCCCACTGAAGCTGTTCCCAATCAGCACCAGCCTTCCACACATTCTTATAACTCTTGGGGGGGGGGACTTGGGTTTTGCCCTAGCCCAAGGGTAGGCAACCTCGGCTCTTTTATGACTCATGGACTTCAACTCCCAGAATTCCTGAGTCAGCTGACTCAGGAATTCTGGGAGTTGAAGTCCATGAGTCATAAAAGAGCCGAGGTTGCCTACCCCTGCCCTAGCCTAACTGTCTTCCCCCAGAGGCGGCTTTAAGAGTGGTGAATATCAGCTCAAATAATGTTTGATTGAAAGACCCTACATTGTCAGGCTTCACAATTAACTGGAAAACACCAAATGCCAATTGCTTTTTTCTTCTTTGTCTTCTTCTAGTGCAGAACACATTTATTTAATCCATTTTAGCCTGTTTTCCATTAAAATCTGAGGCTGAACTAAATTTGCACTAATTGCAGCTTCTTATAAGAGGGTGACCTGTGCCAAATTGAAGGCAAAACATTTTTCCTCCTTTGAGAACTGCCATTATAATTTTTATTTCTTGCCAGAATTGGAAATTTTCAGGCATTGCTGCATCTTCCAAAGAGACAGATTCTGCCAAGTTTCAGATGATTAAGTTCAAAGGTTTTATGTTGCTATTCCACAACAATCAAACCAAATATTGGTGTTCTCATGAAATGAGAAATGCTGCCCTATTAGTTCTCTGCCACAGGGAAAGGGCAAAAAAAATAGTTCTATTTTGTAATAAAATGTGTTTTTATATCAGAAATGTTATGCTTAGTTGCATAATATAACACCCTTCAGTTTCAACTCACTAGAGGCTTTTGGATCAATGGAATGAAAAGATATCAGTGTTTCAGCCTTTGGGCTAATGAACTAGTGACAAGCTGAGTTAAGACCCTGGTCTAAATAAGTGAAGATGATTAGATACCAGATCAAGTTCCCCTTCCCTTAACTCTAAAGTATAACATCATTAAAGCCAAGTAGCAACATCCTTTTGAAAGAAAAGTCTTCATCAGGGTCCAGTCCAAGCTGGGAATAAACAAAATGGAGACTGCTTTAGAAAGAAGGCTGTAGTTTATTGAAGAGCAGAGCCAGACGGAGGGCTCTGGGAAAGCTGACCACATGGAACAGGGAGTGATGGGTTTTTATACCTCCTTGGGCTTTTATGTTTGGAGTTGTTCCTGTTCTGCCTCCATCCAGTGAATGGGGCTTCACTTGTTTGCACGGCCCAGTTGCTGGTATGCCACGGCCTGGTTCCGGTCCACAGGCCGGGGGTTGGGGACCCCTGCCATAGTCCATCAAGTTAGGAGAAGAAGAGGCATACCCCAGGGCAGAGTCAAAGGAGGACTAAGCCTAGACTAGTTACATTCACACAAGTGGTCCAAATCCAGTCCCCTTGAATTCATTTGATTATCAGCCAATTTAGTACTGACCATTACTTGACAAGATTCTTGTGTATAGGCTTAAGCAATAAATCTTCCTTACTGGGACTTAACATATAGTCCTGATTCTTTGCACCTGGTATCAAGAGGTTTTTAATTCTGTATTTCTCTTAGATTGACTATAACAACCACTGAAAGCCTAGAAATTCTACCTGGAAGCATTCATAAGTACTGACATTACCTTAACCATGGTCTGTTTAATAAGCCACAATTGGCTGGATTCAGATATCATACTAAACCATCCATTATCATACCATCATT
Organism: Vipera ursinii; assembly: GCF_947247035.1. Taxonomy (NCBI): domain Eukaryota; kingdom Metazoa; phylum Chordata; class Lepidosauria; order Squamata; family Viperidae; genus Vipera; species Vipera ursinii. Next base: position 126,449,494 of record NC_139512.1, read on the forward strand.
TTAAATATCAATACAATATATTGATCCAAACCAATTTAGCATGATGTCTCTCCATCTAATAGATAGTATAAGATTAGGCCTCAAGTCAAGGTCAGTTCTTTCATAGATTATATTAAGATGATTTTCTTGGCAATAGTATAACAGAAACAGTTTGCCACCACTATCTTTAAGAGTTTTGTTTCAGCTTCCCAGTCGAGTCTATATTTCAGAGATTTCCTAATGTTCTTATATCCATTTTTTAAAAAAAGAAATTGGTTGATTGAGTGCTTCCACTTGCTTATAAATTAATGATGAGTAGTCCCACAGTTAGGCCATTAGCGTTATTCTCACATGATGGGGAATTAGGTGAATAGTATACACATTGTTGACATATCTAAGACCATTTCATAACAACATGGTAAGGATATCAGTTAAGTCAGATACTTAAACAAACATTAAATGGATAATCCCAATGCCGTAAACCAAATAAAATTTTATTATAAACCCACTGCTTCTTTTTCATTAATGGTCTGTCTGTCTGTCTATCTATCCATCTGTTTCCTGGTAAGGAGTAAAGTGCCCAGTTCCACTCAACTTCATCAGTTCCCACGTTCTTCTTTTATAATACCAAATAAATGAAAGATCGGAAGTTCGTGCTAGATTCCAAGCCTGAAATAAACCCGATTCGAATCAATAAGGCCAACTTCAACAGAGCATAGCTGTGAACATTTGGCAACAGGCTCCCGTGTTAATTCTTTGGCCTTCGTCAATATCCTTCTCGATCATTAAGATATGATGGGCGGGGAGGGGGTGGGAATCACCGCATCTTACAAATGCAAAGATTGTCCGTCACCTTCAAACTCGGCCCTTTTATGACTCGTGGACTTCAACTCCCAGAATTCCTCAGCCAGGCAAGCCTGGCTGAGGAATTCTGGGAGTTGAAGTCCACAAGTCATAAAAGGGCCCAGTTTGAAGACCCCTCCCTGCCTTAGAAGAAAAACAAATCTCCCTCGCTTACAAGCCCTGCTTGACCATCACCTTCGCCCAGCCCACGCACGCACAACCGAAGAAGTCGGGGGGGGGGGCTCCATTGAACAAAGAACCCCAATCGCCTCACAGCGTCTCCCAAGCTCGTGAAATCCATCTTAAAATCGGGGAGGACTGAACCATTTTCTTCCAAAGCGGTTCGATCGACTCTTGTGGGTCCCAGGGGAGACGGCGGCCGGTGGTGGGGGAAGGACCCTTTCGTTCTCATTAATTCCCTCAATGACCAAAGCACGATCGCCTCCCTCGTTTAAAATAAGCCAGCTCTGGGGGCAAAAACAAAAAACAAAACACGACAATTTACCTCCCCCTCCCGTACGCCGTTCTTGGGAGGAGGTGGTGGTGGTGGTGGGGAGGCGGTGTTATTTATAAACAGCCCTGGCTGCAATTTGCAGAGAGCTTCTAGCTCGGCCGAGGATGCTGCAGCTTTAAGAGAAGGGATGAAGGCTGATTGGACCTAAAGGAGAGGGGTGGGGGGGGGAAAGAAGGGGAGGAGTGAGCGGCGAACGCGGGGGAGAGAAAATGGGCATCTTTTCTGGGCTTTTCCGAAGGGATGGCTGGGATTTAGAAGAAAGAGGCGCCCGCTGGAGCTAGACGGGGGGGCTCGTCCCTGGGACCGGCAAGCCAGCTTGGTCAAAGCGGGTGAGTAACACGCGCGGTGTCATCCAAGAACTTCGCTCGCGTCCGTCCCGCTCGCTTCACCCCTTGCACTTTTTCTTTCTTTCTTTCTCTCTTTCTTTCTTTTTCAGTTCTATGGTACGATCTTCTATGGTTGGGAAATATAGGAAAACACACATTTCGCAACTCTTCTGCAACTTCTTTCGGCAATAGTTTTCGGGGTAGCTCTCTCTCTCTCTCTCTCTCTCTCTCTCTCTCTCTCTCTCTCTCTCTCTCTCTCTCTCTCTCTCTCTCTCTTTCTTTCCCCCACGCGGATTATTCATTCCTGCGCTTACTCTCCCCGTAAGCGTGATGCATTCGGGCAATATTCTCGAGGCAACCCATTTCGGCCACGGGTGCTGGCGAGTCCGATCTTTAAAGGTGCACTTTTTCGAGAAAAGGCGTTTGCGGTTTTTTGGTTTTTTTTGGGGGGGGGGTTGTTGTTTTAAAAAAAAGAGCCCTATGCAATAACGCCTCAGAGGACAAAAGCCTTGGAGGGGAGTGGGCTGGATGCAAAGCTGCAAAACCAGCCTTTCGAAACAGGGCTTCCGTAGCATAAACAAATTCGAATTCAGAAATAGGCATTCTAATTAACCATGGTTTGTAAAAGTAGGTTTGGAACTTGGGGGAGGAGACTGAAAATCTGAACCTGTTCAGGTGTGAAGGGAAAACAGTGTTAGGAAGAAAAACACAATGCCAAACAAGTGGCAAGCTGGTGAGAATAAGCTGGTCAAATCCTTACAAATGTAGTCAAATGACTGTAAGGATGCTTCTCTGGATTAGGATTTGTGCAGGTAACATGCTATTAGAGTTGGTGGTAGAAGGTCAAGCCACACAATTTCTTTCTGTAACCTTAAGGAAACAATGCTGATAACAAACAATTGAGAAGCCAGTTATTCAGCAACTTCTGTGGTTAATGATGTAAAAGAAGCAAAACTAATTCTCTGACGATCCTCTAACATAGTGGATCCTAATCCTTACAAGTTTATCCCACATTATCCATTATTCCTGAAGGTACAGCATGATTCTTGTGGATTTGTGGACCAGTTGTGAACGTAGCATAGCCAGCCTAGCTGAACATTTTAAGAAATGAAACCAATCTTCTCGTTTCAGGATGAACTTTGCTTCTGTAGACATTGCATGCAACTTGGCTCTTGAACATGATCATGTGACACCTTTGCCACATAGCTAGCTTGCAACACTGGGGGTGTGTGTGTTGTTTTAATGTGACAACTTTCCAGCACCAAGACAACTTTCATTTCACAAGAGAGAACATCATGTTCTGTTAAATCTGGGCTTTCATCACCTGTGGGGGTGTTGATCCACTTTGTGGAAGTTGTCATCATGCTGTTAGTGTATTTCAGCCTGTTTGTGATAGTGCAGTACAGAGGGAAGGGTGCTGCAACTGGAAAGTGTGGTTAAAAAAAAATAAAAACTATGCAACTGCATACACCATGAAATGAATTATGCAGGGATTTACACCCTCCAAATTCTCAGCAGATGTGTTCAACTTGCAAACTGTCACTGAATCCATGTTGACATAATACTAAAAGAACGCTGGAAATGTTCTTTATTCCTTGGCTCTTGGTATACAAAGTATTGGAATGGTGAAAAGGAGATGAATTCTGTGTTTGTATTATGAACAGATAAGGTTCGGTATATTTTTCTTGCTTCTCCATTAAACTAACATGCTGAATACATCTTAATATGAATCTTAGTAAGCAAACTCATAGGGAGTAGGAAGAATGAAAGTTATAAATGCTGTTGTTGCATTTTCAGATTACATACTTCCACAATGTAAAATATTGAATACGATTCCAAGACAGAAAATAGGTGATAGAACATACACATCACATACTGTAAAATGGCTTACGTACTTCATTCTAGTGTAGCTTATTCTGCAAACCCAGGCAATTGTGATCTATCATCCAGGTTTGTGTATTACTGTGTGCCAGACTGGCAAACTGATTTTATTAATAACCAATGATCAAAAAACCAGGATTTAATACCATGTGCAAATCTTGTGGGGCTCAAGGAGTATAAACTATTGCCATTATGACAATAACAGATTAAGTATGTATTAAATAGGGTCCTAAATGAAATATTGGATTCCCAAGACCCCTTAAATCGATTCAGAAAGAATGGCTTCTGAAATGCCATAGTAAGACTGCATAGAAGCCTTTTTCTGTGCAATTATTCTATAATTATTTGATTTAATTATTCTGTGATTTAATTCTATAATTCAATTATAATTATTCTATAGTTATTCCTTCCTATTCATTATTTGTATGTAAATGGGCAGAATTCTGCTTATGTTCTATAGTAAACCAGTTCTTAAATGGGGGGGGAGATAACCCCCAAAGTGGTAATTTGAGCATATCCTAGGGCTAATGGACGAATGTTTAATTATTTGTCTGTGAGTTGAGGATCCCGTTTGGGACTGCTGCTATGCTTGAATAACACAACACTCTGGGTTTTGAGGCTGGGGGTGGTGATATTATTTGAGACTGAGGACAGAAGTAATTGGGTCAAACAGTTTAAGATCTAAATGAAGCTTTGGCTTTCCTGAATTGCACATTCAAATAATAGTTCCTGTTCTACGGATTACTTTGTTGAGATGCAAGAAATTCAAAACTGGTGCCTTTATCCAAGAAGTTTGTGTTTCATTCAGACATGATTGTTATCTTTGGGGCCATCTAACTCAGGAAGAGTCTGCCACTCCATTCCACAGAAGCCAGGGAGGTAGGCTGAGAATCCCTCCCCTAGGAGAGATTAAGGGGACAGAATCAAAATTCAGAAAGCATGTTCTTTTAAAGGGCTGTTGTGGCTGGAAGTGCAATTTAGCAGTCAATCCATGAAAAAGTATTTACTTAGCTAAGAGGTCATGTGGTTGGTGTTAACTTTGACTTTAATGTTTAACAGTTTATTGTGTGATGCGATTTTCACCCTATTGTGAACAATCTAGAATCGTTGGTAGCATACGTGTTCTTTTATGTATAAATAAACATTTATGCCTAAATCCAATCCAGCGTGAAAACTAGTATGTTTTAGCAATTGAGGTGGGAGATTTGGATCAAGTGGGCTTAGATTCAAGCCTATACTCAGTCACAGAGTCCACTGGATAATTTGGGCCAGTTATTTTCTCCAACACCACTGAGCTTCAGTTTCAAACATCATTAGTAGTCCAATCTTGAATAGCCAAAATAATTAAGGCATGGCTGAATTGATAAGGCTGAACTGAATCTGAGTTCCCTCCCACTCAAAAATGAGGGATTTTTTTGAGCTCCAATTGAATTCTGTTACTGTATAAATGCTGTTTTAATTATGGTCTGCATACATACGACCGACAATCTTTGCTGGCCTGGCGAGTTTCTAGTGGTTTTGGAACTGTTGGTGAGACCGTTAAAAGTCGTTGGCGCTGTTTGAATTTGTTCTACCAGCAGCAAGATCGGACTGCTGGCCTAGTGATGGATTGTATTGCAAATCAGGGCTGTTTCCAGAGGAGGCAGAGGAGGAGAGGACCTGGAGCTTATGGAGTGAAGGAACTGGATGAGGCTGTCGGCAGGCCCAGAGGAAGAGAGAGAGGCTTTTGGAGGAGTTGGTGGCAGCAGCAGAGTGCTCCAGGGGCAAAAAGAAGCAAGGCCTCTTTAAGGAAAAGGTGGAAGAGTCAGGATCAGAAAAAGGAAAGAAGGCGAGGTTGTCAGAATGCAAGCGAATTTGAGGGCTAATCAACATAGAGCCCCATTTCCATCTGTCCTGTGTGCCATTGTTCACTCCCTAGAGACTAAAATGGACAATGTGAAATTTGAGCGGGCCACGAACAAGAAGTATATATCGGAGGTGGTGACCCTTTGAGAGCTGTATGCAACAAAATTTCATTTTGATGTATGCCGATTGGTGTACACAATAAAGTTATCATAAAACTAATTAAATAAATAAATATTATTAGCGGGACTCACTTATAGCGCTTATGGTTTTCCAAATTGCATGGCTGGGATCACGCTAATCCGAAACCAAAAAGACCTACAGTAAGACTTACCAAGATGTGCCATTATCAAGTACACAATATACTTGAAATTACTTAGAAGTATATCTCAATTTCGTACCAGTGTTATGTGTATTTCCTTAGAGAAGGAATATTTTGTCCTATACTTGAAATTACTTAGAAGTATATCTCAATTTCGTACCAGTGTTATGTGTATTTCCTTAGAGAAGGAATATTTTGTCCTCTTTTTTTTTTTTTTGCTTTATTCTTGGCTGCGGGAGGGGGTTATTTTTTCACCTTATCTCCCTTGGTTCTGCCTACCAAAAATAAAAAAACCCTTTCCAAAAGATCCCTATTTTAACTATGATTATTCCCTAAATCTAAAATGATAGATTTTTGTAATCATAGTTTAAGTGATTATTAGTACTTGAGCTTTGGGTGAAGCCTTATGTGGATATTTAAATCTTTTTTTAAAGTAAGCGAGTCATATTTTTAGGAAGTTTCACCCATCTGTGTCTTAGTAAACATAGAGCTTTAATTCACTGCAATGGGACTCTGCATTAATGTCCAAAACAAGCTATGTCCTACCCAGACAGTACAAACAACAACTAGAAGGTCCTGACCCTGAAATTGTAGTTGTCTATACTGTCTTGCAATCAATAAGCTTTCTGCCAAGACTCATGTGTGCATAATTGGGACGTCTGTTGAATGCTATTTAGAGAAACTAGCAAGGGGAAGAATTAAAATGTGTGCATAGAAGCTTTGCTTCATTCATTGTCTTGATGCTCATTTTCAAAATCAAATTGGAAACCAACCCTCTGTGTACATTAAATTGTGTCTTGCACAACTGTGCCCCCTGCCGGGGTCAGTAGGGTCAAATATTCCATAATAGTGGTAAGTAGGAAGAGCTTGCATTAAGTATAGGCAGAAAAAAGGTCAATATCCTTGAACAAAAAGGCTGTGAACATTACACTGGCCATATAACTTAACTTACCATGTGACTAAAGGCCAAGATTCTGGAGAATAAAATTTGAAATGCAGACCAAGTTTGAAAAAGGCATACTTTATTTTATAGATCTGGGTTGTATATAGCTTTCTCACCCCAGTACTAATTTGGGGGTGAGCCATTTATACTTTGCTCTGGCTATATTGATACCCTGTTTTAGATCAAGGAATGGATGTGTCACAACAATTATAATCCACAAATCAAATGCTGCTGCAGTGGAGAAATGAGCCTGACTGTTGGTCCATCTATGCTTGTGTGGTCTGTTGTGATTAAATATATTTGTCTCAAATCTTGGGTAAGAGTTCAACAGTATAAGATCTTTTCAATAAGTAGATTTAGGCAGAAAAAGGGTTATCTGCATGTAACTCTCTTTCGTCAAAATTATGCATTTTGATGCTGGAAGCTTCTCCCTTTCACACATACACTTGACATTATAACACATGTAGAACATAAGTGGGTTTTGCATCATGTTCTGTCCATCAACCGACCCCCATCTCCTCTGGGTGCATCACTGCATGCAATACATTCTCTTTGCCTGAGAAATCAGCACTGGAAATTTAGATTCCTCCCCAGGGGATAAAATGAGCAATATAAATAGGATAAGAAGATTCCAAAACTATGTGAATAATCTTGAAACCATGGAATTCTTCTACTTAATAATTTTTTACAAAATGATCTATGGAGAAAGACTACTTCATCAAAGCCAATCCTCCTCACCCCCTCAAATATCTGGCAGCTAAATAGTTTGCCAACTGTTCTTAAACCTTAATCTCTCCAATATGAGTAGGAGATTATGAAATTCCAAGATCTGAAGGCTTTCAAAAACAGTAAATTCTTTAGATGTTTACTTATTTCCCAGCCTTCTGAACATTGGCTCTTTTATTTATATTTATTAATTCTAATAAAACAGATAAGGGTGTCACATTCCAATTTATAAAGAAGAGATTACATTTATGCTTAGGGATGGCTTGAGTAAGGGAGGGCCAAAGACCAAATCAGATGAGAATGTTCAGACAGGAATGGCTCATAAAGCTTAAAGTCTTGTGTGCACATGTTTGAAGACTGAATGTTGACATGAGCACCTGTGTGACCTGCATGTTAATCAGCTCCTTTGGATGCAGGTATTAGGCTTGATAAATCCAACGGGCAGAGCCTCCATAGTGGCCACTCAGTGTGCAGCCCCCACAATACTAAGTCAGAATTCCTCTAGTATCCCATATGATTGGCTACCATGCTGGCTAGGACAGCTGGCAACTGTGGTTTTCACAACATTTGAAGTATTGCACATCATGCACTTCTTCCTAGAATAAACTGTGTCTCATATTTGAAGATCCAAAGGAGCTACTCTGATTCCATAATCAACACTTTGTAATTTCCAACTGGTCATAATTTTAGTCTGTATACTTTGTTAATACTTAAAAGAGGAATCACATACAGTATCAGTAACCTACTATATCAACAGTGGCTCTAATGATTCTCTACAGTCTCTCTCTCTCTCTCTCTCTCACACACACACACACACACACACACACACAAAGAAGGATGACATTTAAGATTCTTCCCAACAAATAAAAATTGTGTAAAGTTCTTTTTTTAAAATTTATTGTAACAAGACAGAACTTCACAACTGCCTCTTTTTACCCAATCTGCTCATGCACACCAAAAGAAGTTTCTTTCTAACAGTCTCAACCTAACAATCTTAACAATGCAAGGGTGGGGCTGCCAGAGAGGCACAACATAGACATTAAAAAATCAGAAATGATGAATTCTGTCTGCCCAAGCTATTGGACGCCTGCCGTGTCACACGTAGACTTGCACTTTTATTTGGCAGTGAACCTTTGTGATGTAAGTGGATAGCATGATATGATGAATAATCATCTTAACTGGCATTGTTGTGCCTTGTGGATTTCCCTGCAGAAGATACAGCAAGAAGAGAATGGATGCTGAGGAACACAAATTGTTGTGAGTTTCTTTAGAACTTTCTAACATTTTCTGGCATATAAGTCACAAAAGTGGGTGCTCAGATCACCCAATCTGTTCTGAGGCTCAATTCAGAACTAGGAGAATGGAGTGATTTGGTGTTGATTATTCTTGGGCACTGTGATCCCACTTCATGGTCAGATTTAGTTTGAGGTTTGGGGGGGAAGCAAAGAATGCGTCTGTCACATTTCAGCATACTTTGGTTTTGTTTTGTTTTCCATCAGAATAGGAAGAGATTTACAGTCACACTAGAGCATTTATTGGGGAGCCTGCAATAGAAGTCACTTTCTATATTCTGGCATAAAATCTAATGGGTAAGCTGCCACAAAACCACCATCATCAAATCCAGTAAAATCTCTGACCCACATCTGAAAATCTCCAATGATAATCAGTACACTGTCCTTGGCTGACCTTGTCTTGTCTTGTCTTGTCTCTCTTTTAGTAAGGATTTTTTTTCTGCTATTCAATCTGAATTTCTCTCCCCTCCCTACCTCCACCCTTTTTATTTCAACCCATGGGTCTTCATTCCACCTTTGGCTTCAATAAAGAGTGGGTCATTCTGTTCAGTTGTATAGATCATTTATAAATATATTGAATAGTATTGGGCCAAGGATGAAGCTCTTGGGAGGCTTCCAGGTCAATGCAGAACCATTTACTAGCATTCTTTGGGACATCTGGGCTACAGAACCCGGCAACCCATATTTATCTTGTCTGCAGAATTTTTATGAGGTGCTTTGTCAAATACCATACTAAGATATGCTACATCCAACAGCATTCCCTTGCTCTACCAAATTAGTCATATTAGGAGGGGCCTTCCTCTGAGAGTAGAGAGACACAGGTCCTAAGCAATTACATCTTCTCCCTATTCCGCATTATTATTTCCCCAAGCAACAGATCAACAGCATCTTTGATTTTCATTTCGAAATTTCTCTCCTTCTCCTTCCCCATTGTATTTCACATTTGTCGATCATCTTATGTCCTTCTGGTCTTTCATATTATCCCTGGGCTGTCCACTTTCATCTGAATTTTTAAAAATTGCCTTCCTAAAGTCCAGGATACCGACTGATTTCTCTTTAAATATTTTCTTTCTCTGGTTATTTTGTCCAGCTATCAGTTCCAGAATAGCTGTTCACCTTGATCTTTCATCTATCTTTTGAAAAATGAACTTGTAAACAAGAGACATGAGTAACCTGTTATACTCCTAGCTGAGGTAGTTTTCCAGTAGATAGATATCAGGGTCAGTTGATATCTCACTTTGCTGCTATTATCTGCGGTTTGAGCAATTGGTGATTTGATTTAGAAAGGCTTTGTCTGCATCTTCTTTACTAGGTGAGTGGCTGATGGTAAACTCCCACAATAATATCGCTTTTGTTGCTAACCTCAATCTTACTCTAAGGTTTGTAACATAACTGTGGTATTTAGAGAAATTGTTTCAGAGGGATATAGCTTCTTTACATACAAAGCCACATTAGGTCCCTTAAGTTTTATATCCTTCATTCTCATCCCATTGGGTTTATGTGATGTGAAGGTACAATCGTGTTTGCCCTCTTCCTGGTTTATTATCCATATTCTGAGCACAAATGTACAAAAAATTGGCCCTGAGGATGTCACTGTTGATCTCCATGCTACATACACTGGACCTTTCCATGTCCCCTTTCCTACCTTAAATTTCCTTGACTCTGCCCTACCATGTTTCTAAAGGCCAGGGCTTTTCTATCTGAGTCTAGGTCTCTTTTTAATCTCTTCTTTCTGGGTTAGATTAAAGCTCCCTTGATCAGATGAAAAACAAAAACAAACCTCCTGCCAAGCCTATTTTTCCAGCAGTGTTGTTTGTGCTTGGTTAAGCAGGAATGGAGAACAATCTGTCCATTTCATGAGCCCGATAATCTTTTCATTATAACCTGGACACGTGCATTAGGAAGAGAGTACAAGTCTAGCTTATCTGTTCTTTATGGCAGTGAGCTTCTCACCACTCACACTGCCTTTTCTTATTTTGAATCTCGGAGAACTTTGCTTTTGTTGGTCCTTGCAGAATTGAGAGTCCTTTCCGTCGCTCTAGAAAGGTTGAGATGATGGCTATTTTTTTGGCTTGCTTTCCTTGTTTGTTTCCCAAAACCTCACATCAGTTGGTCAATTCCAGTGACTTCAAGACTTCATCTTGACTTGTGCGCTTTCTGGCCACCTACTTCTCACCACTCCCTTTCAGCTGTTTTCCTTACAGAATCTTCCTTTTGGCACCTCTCTTCTTGAATAAGCATTTTAGACCCTGTCCTCCATGGAGGTCGCTTCACGTTGGCCTTAATTGTGTGCCCTCTGTGCTTCACTTTCACTTCTTCACTTTCTGCAATGAGTCCTAAAGAAGAAAGATTGACTCCCACTCCTTTCCTCCCACAAAGCCAGGTTCTTATGCTTCAAGTGCAATTAGTATACTTAGATACATACCTATCTTTTTTCTCTCTCTCTCTCAAATGTGCTGTCAGAAATTTACTTGCAAGCTGAGGATATAGCTCCATCTGCTCCTTAATCATCGGATCGGTCAGGTGCAACATAACCCTCTTCCAAGGTACCATGGCATCTATGCAAACATAAAGCTTTATGCGAACAGGTAGTCCTTGACTTCTAACAGTTCATTTAGTGACTGTTCAAAGTTACAACAGCACTGAAAAAAGTGGCTTATGACCGTTTTTCACACAACCGTTGCAGTATCCCCATGAGCAAATCTGAGGATGAATTCAGGTTCAAGGCTGAAAAGGGGAGGATATTATTCCCAGACTCCAGCAAGAGCAATAACTTAAAAGGTTAAAGAAACACCCCTGGAAGTAGTGCTTCAAAGATCAAAGAGGCCTGGCTAAGCATGGTGGTGACCAATGTGAAGGATTTTATTCCAGTTTGAAATAGAAGTGATGTCAACTCTTGAGATGGGAGAAAAGCAGAGATGGGATGTTTGGGCCATCCATGGCTTTGCTGCTGGGCTCCTTTCTGTGAGTTGGTTCCACCTTCAAACCGTTTGAGGCTCATGGGAGATGGATCTGGGTGGGCACAGCACTCTTCTCTAGTATGATCTCTCTCTCTCTCTCTCTCTCTCTCTGTGTGTGTGTGTGTGTGTGAGAGAGAGAGAGAGTGTGTGTGTGAGAGTGTGTGAAATAAAAGCTAGTGTGGCATCCTCTGAGAGTAGGTAAATAACTTGGAGTGAAAAAAGGACTAAATACCCCTCCCTTAGTTTTCCTGTAGCAAATTGCCAACCTAAGACAGTGTAAGTTCTGTTTCATCAATTTCTATCACATTTGTAATACTGGATGCATTTTGGAGCTGGGAGAAGGCTACCAGATGGAAATTATCTCTTTGTCTATAAAATAAGTGGACCTGATCTTTCTCCTGAATATCTTCTCCCACAAGGATCAACTTTCCTATCATAACTGTGACTCAGGAATGACACAGTAAAAATCAACTTTATTTATAGGTTTTATCCTCCCTTTTCTGCCCTAAATTGTATCCCAGAGCACCTTAGCAGGGTCTTTCAAATAGAAGAAATAAAATGTCTAATTGTGCCTTTAAAAAATTGGGTGTTTTGCAGGGACAGGAGGAAAGCTTAATTATTAGGAGGAGGTGAAATACCCAAATCTCACCAAAATCAATCCAGGAAATTTCAGATCACATGGTCTTTTGATTGCAACAACCATGTGCTTCAGCTGTTTCTGCGGCATTCCTAGTAATCAGTTTGCAGCTCACAAGAGTACTTATTTATTTATAGCAATTAAGATACTGCTCAGCTCACAACTGTGAGAATGCCATATCAAACAGAGCCTGAGATCGCTTCAGATTCCTGGACAACAATAAGGTATTGTTGAAGCCAAAGCAATCCACATACCATCTTGCTTGCTACGCAAAACACTATCCCTGGGCATCTGATTGGAGAATGGATTTGTTAATCCCTAAATCCACTACTTCTCTCTCTCTCTCTCTCTCTCTCTCTCTCTCTCTCTCTCTCTCTCTCTCTCTCTCTCTCTCTCTCTCTCTCTCTCTCTCACACACACACACACACACACACACACACACACACACACCAATCTGTACAGTGACCATTTATTGCTTTTGGTTTGGTTAAATAATATACACTTGTGTATGGGAGAAATTGTCCCAAACAAATATTGCTGTATCTCAGGGGTGTCAAACTCAATTTCATTGAGGGCCGCATCAGCATTGCAGTTGCCCTCAAGGGGCCGGGTGGGTGTGGCCTGGGTGGGCATGGCCTACTGGGTGGGCGGGGCTAGAGTACGTATGGCCTACTGGGTGGGCGGGGCCAGCTCTACATCGTTCGCATCAAGGGTGCCTATGGGGGCCTGGGCAGGAGTGGGACAGATCTGAGGGTCTCTGGCAGAAGGAGGGTCTCTGGGCCAGGGCCAAGGCAGTGGGGGCCGTTCCCTCACTGTTTCCAGGATGTCTTCGCGGGCCACATGAAACCATTTTGCAGGCCGGATCTGGCCCCTGGGCCTTGGGTTTGACATGTCTGCTCTATCTGATTGTACAATGCCAGTGCAAGTCTTGGTAAGATATTATGGCGAGCTTTCAAATAGCACTCCAACCGCAAAGGGGCACAAGTAGATTTTTTTGGTAGCTCCTTTATTTAGAGTGAACATTAGCTGTATGTTTTATACAGCGCTTTTAATCATCTGAAATATTTGGGGAACAAGATTTTTTTCCCTTATGCTTTGACACTATCCTGTGTATGAGGACAGTTATAAGTGGCTATTAATCTAAATCAGGGGTCTTCAAACTTGGCCCTTTTATGACTTGTGGACTTCAACTCCCAGAAGTCCACAAGTCATAAAAGGGCCAAGTTTGAAGACCCCTGATCTAAACAGTTCATTATTAATTATGACAAAATACAAATTATAGATGTTGGGAAAACCAGGAAAATAAAAGAGAGAATTATAAATGAGAGTCCAGTGTCAGTTTATATATCTAGTAATTATCTCATTCAATTTGTGCTTTTTAAAGCTAGATGAAAATGTTGGCCAAACATGAAATTGGTTTATTTTTATTTTGGCAAACAAAGTATGTTGATTCTGCCTGTACTTAATGATTTACAGGCAAAACCAACAGGAAATTTACTCCTTGCAGTATAAGCATAACCCCTAACTTGGAACAGTGAAATAATTTATTTTATTTAAAGTTAACATCTGAGGGTGGTATTTTAGATCCCACACAAACTACTTTCCTTGTTAAGAGTTGAAGCCAGTTTGTTGACATTTTAGTATGTGGTGGGCTGATAGTTTATTGGAGTTAACTATTATATGGAAATAGTCAAAATCTTACAAAGCTTTAATATCCCACACAATGAGTAGATTTAATTATTCACCAAGGTGATAGCCTTGATAGAGTTTTTGTCTGATTATCTTGTTTTCCTTAAGTCAAGGAAGAAAAAAAATCATCATAATGAATAAGCATGTTCTGGATTTAGATTTTCATGAATTGTTGGGAGGCATCATTATATGAGTGTTGTCTCTTTTTTCTACCAAGTATCAGAAGCTCCCTTCTGTAATGACTCTTCCCCTCTGTGATTACTCTTGGATTGTTCAGAGTATATATGTGTGTGTGTCTGTGTATATATATATATATATATATATATATATATATATATATATATATATATATATATATATAACAGCAATATGGATAGGGAATAAAAAGGACTGAATTGGAAAAAGTAGCATTGGTCTTCTGATGAATCAGATCCACAGAAATACGTCGGTCACTTAGACCCTGGTTGCCTAACAGCTTGACTACTGCAATGTGTTCTAAATGGGGCTGCCCTTGAAAACCACCGGAAGGTTCAGCTGGTCTAGAATGCAGTGGTACAGGAAATGATGGGTATACCCATATATCACCTCTGTTTTGCCAGCTGCACTGGTTGCCAGTTTGCTTCCATGCACAATTCAAAGTACAGCAGTTATCTATAAAACCTATATGGCAAAGAACTTGGTTCCTTGTGGGTGTTCCTGTCTCCCCTTGTAGCTGCTTGGCCAATTTGATCTGGCAGGATTTGTATAATCCAGTTCCTTCAGTTTAATGATGCCATTTATCAGGGCCCTGGAAGCATGTCTTTTCAATAGCAACACCTGTCCTCTGGAATAAGATTCCCTGCAAGATCCAAATGACTCCAACCTACTGGTGTTTCTGAAGGACTTTGAAGACCTGACTCTTCATCCAGGCCTTTTCCAAAGGAGAACAAAAGTTTCTTTGGATGATGTGGGTTTGTTCCATTCCATTTTTTTATTTGTTCTATTTACTCTTCTTTTTTCCCATCACTCTTAATTTCTTCCTGTTTTTAACATTTTTATTTTTATTCCCAGGTTCATTTGGGAATCAGAGGGCATATAAATTTAATAAATAATATTAATAATCTACCTCAATTTCTAGTTGGCTTTCTGATTATGAAATCTGGCCTGTTGCCCTATCAATGTGATTAAAAATAGTGAATGAGGTTAGAGAATATTGTCAAATTATAAATGAGATCTTCCTTTAATTATCTTTTATACTGATATATAAATCATCTTGGATACAATAATACATTACAAATGTTTGAATTATATTCCAAGTAGCATATTCTTCCTTGTCTGCTCTTTTCCATTATTTGTATGGTCTTTTCTAATACAGAACAGATGTAAAGATTTAATTTGCATTAAATGAAGATGACAGCTAAATAACTTTTTTATTTTAGAATTTGGTAGCATTCTTTTTCCTCATTCTGAGGAAAATAATGGACCTGGAGATGATTGAATTAAGCAGGGCTTTTTTTCCTCATAGAATGCTCAGAACAGCGTTCCGGCACCCTTTTTTGCCAAAAAAAAAAAAAAAAAAGGCTCCCTCTATTACAGACATGTCAAATGACGTTACGTGACGTCGCGCGACATATCAGAACTTTTTCCCATTGCCAGCAATGGGATGGGCGCGGTTTCTCTGTGACGCTCTAGCCTGCGGGCCGGCAGTTTAACACCCCTGCTCTATTGGCTTTCGAAAGCCTATTGCCAGGGGTAGACAATCTTGGCTCTTTTTTATGACTCATAGACTTCAACTCCCAGAAATCCTGAGCTAGCCATTCTGAGGGGAAAGAGAGAGGTTTCCAAGCTGAGCCATACTGGCTCAGGAATTCTGGGAGTTGAAGTTCTTGAGTCATAAAAGAGCCAAGGTTGCCTACCCTGCACTAGAGGAGGACATTGAAATTATTTACTAGGTTACTTCTTTAAGAACTAAACTTTTAGAATCTAAAACAGCTAATTCAAAAAAGCCAACAGGAAAGAACCTCACATTTTTCATCTGCTTCTGTTTTTTGGAAGGTAAAATTAGATAACAAAATAATATGTTTCCTATGTTAACATATCTGCAATGAAATCAATAAAGGTAACAGGAAAGAAATGAGAAACATTTTTCTCTGTCTAATTTAGCTGATGCTAGAAAAAAATACCGTAGTATCTTTTGTACATACTCTATTACAACTAAACCACTTTAAATTAAACAATTCTTAAGAATGAAATATTCTTAATTTGGACTTTACTTTTACTGTTTGGACTGTTGTATGTTTTGAAAAATAGATTATTTAGAATCTAGTTATGTTGCACTTCAGTCTTTAAATAATTATATACATAACAATATATGATGTTTTCCACGGTGAGCTTAACATCAGTAACAACATTTATTAAAAAAGGCTAAAATAATTTCTGGTGGTATTATCTGTACATTAAAATTTTGTTTAGTCACAATCTTTCACTTTTCACATTCTGGACAAGCAGTGGTCATGTATCCTAGCAAAAGATGTTACATATGTGCATAAGCATAGTCAGTAGCATATGCCTTTTTAAAAATATCAAACATGCAAAGAAACAAAAATAAGTCCAAAATATCTCTATTACATCCAGAAATGCCAACTTTGCAACCAATATTTCTCATCCATAACTGTAAGGCTTGAATTCCATTGACTTTTTTCAATTGCTGATATCTACAGTCAGAAAAGAAAGCAATTTTCATTAGGGTTGAGACTTAACTCTGTTGATCCCAATGAAAAACTCTTCTCCCCTTGGCCTCAATATTAAGAAAGTTTTGAAATGATGAGCTTTAAGTGATGCATTTAGTATGTCATGCACGTTGCTGCTAAAAAAAATTCACTGATTAGAATCTGCTTTCAGATCTGTCAACATGTTTAGGATTATAATTCTCATAAAATTGCACACTTTGTAACTAGCCAAAGGAGCATTGTTTAGTCTTTAAGGCAGCATTTCTCAGCCTTGGCAACTTTAAGATGTGTGGACTTCAACTCTGCCTTGTTCTGTTGGCTTGCATGTTGTTCCCTTCTACAGGTATTCACTTTATCTTCCGTCCCAGGAATTAAATTAGGTTAACAGAATAAGTATGATGGTTCAAAACTCATGGCTGCATAGATATTGTACAGGCTTACCTTTTGCAGTCACTGAAACAGGTAAACCACAATGGAAGGCAATCCTACTTTGTTGCCCCAGGTCTTCACTCTTGTCACTTGAGCAACCAACTCCTGGATAACCTTGATTGTCCACTTGATTTTTCATTCTTCTTTGTCTTCTTTGTTATTGATTGTCATGTCCTTTGAAGGACCAGAAAGTCCCTTGCTTTCTGTGGAAATACCAGAGACAATTAGTTGGTTGGAGCTGCCTTTTAAGGCTCAGTCCTGCACACAGCATTTTCAAGAGGACGTGTGACCACCCATTTAAATAGCTCCTCCTACTCATGAGAATGATTATCCTCATTCAAACAGTAATGCCACTGCTGTACTTGGGCACTCCATAAAATTAAAAGAAAGGTAAAGGTTTCCCCCCCCATCACAACCAACTCAAGAAGGCGGTGCTCATCTCCATTTCCTAGCCAAGTGAGCCAATGTGGAAAGATATTTCTGTCTAAAGATATTTCTGTGGTCATTTGGCCAGTATGACTATATGCCGAGGTTCACAGAATGCTGTTACCTTCCCACCAAAGTGGTACCTATTTATCTACTCGTATTTTCATGCTTTCAAACTGCTACGTGGGCAGGAGCTGGAGCAAGGAACAGGAGCTCATCTCATGGCACGTTGTTGGGTTTCCAACCTGGGTTGCCTGCTTTTCAGCTGACAAGCTCAGAATCTTTAAACGCTGAGCCATTACGCCCCCTTCCTATATAATAAAAGCAACATCATTACATTGGGAAGCAGAAAAATAGCTACATGCATTAGGATTAGTATACATGCTTCCCCCTTTCTGGTAAAATTAGGTCCATATAAAAAACTACAGTTCTTCATTCTGGAATTAGCAATCAATTTGAGATGCGGCCCTGGTGCGCAGTTGGGCTTGCTGCTGGTGTACCTTTCGCCTAGTCACGCAGCAGCAGCCCTGCCTGAGCTGCTCGATGTCCTCTCTGGGCTGGTGGTTGAGTTCCCGAAACTTATAGTTTTGGGGGACTTCAACCTACCATCGCTGGGAGGATCATCTGAGTTGGCTCGGGAGTTCATGGCTTCCATGACGGCCATGGACCTGACGCAAGTAATTTTGGGACCGACTCATGAAGGAGGCCACACCCTTGACCTAGTTTTTTTGTCTGGACGGTGGTTAGATGATCTTGGTGGGGGCTCTCCAATTATTATGCCCCTGTCATGGACCGATCATCATCTCCTGCGGCTGGTCTTCCGTTTTGCCACCCCCCGCCGTGGGTGTTTGGAACCACTTAGATGGTACCGCCCCAGACGCTTAATGGATCCCCAGAGGTTCCAGGCCGCGCTGGGGTCCCCACCTGCCTTCCTTGCTCACAGCTCGGCTGATGCCTTAGTGGAAGCCTGGGAAAGGACGGCCACTGAGGCTCTTGACCGAGTTGTACCCCTGCGGCCCTTGACCCGGTGCAGATCCCGTTGAGCTCCATGGTTCTCTGCGGAGCTCCGGGAGATGAAGCGTCGGAGACGGGGCCTAGAGAGTGGTTGGAGGTCCAGCCGATCCGAATCCGACCGATTGCGACTAAGAGCCTACATTAGGTCTTATCTCGCTGCAATAAGGGAGGCGAGGTCTAACCACTTCGCCACCCTTATTGCGTCCGCAGATAATCGCCCGGCCGCCCTGTTTAGGGTGACTCGCTCCCTCCTAAATCAGGAGGTGAGAGAGGATCCCTTGCAGGGTCGTGCCGAGGAGTTTAACCAACATCTGTCGGACAAAATCGCTCGGATTCGGACCGGTCTGGACTCTGACTGGGCAGAGTCTGACGATCAGGACACGGGTGGTCTTGTCGATATCACCTGGGAGGAGTTTGATTCTGTGACTCCGGAGGAAGTGGACAGGATCATGGGGAGGCTGAGCACCACCACATGTTTATTGGACCCGTGCCCTTCCTGGCTGGTCTATGCAGCCCGGGAGAGGACACGCAGCTGGTTCCAGGCAGTTATATCGGCTTCTTTGAGTGAGGGTATCTTCCCCGCCGTCTTGAAGGAGGCGGTGGTGAGGCCTCTCCTCAAGAAGCCTGCCCTGGACCCAGCTGTATTGAACAACTTTCGTCCTGTCTCCAACCTCCGCTTTCTTGCGAAGGTTGTTGAGAGTGTGGTGGCGCATCAGCTCCCTCTGGTCCTGGATGAAGCGGATTATCTAGACCCTTACCAATCGGGTTTCAGGCCCGGGCACAGCACGGAGACGGCATTGGTCGCGCTGGTGAATGATCTCTGGAGGGCTCGGGACAGAGGGCATTCCTCTGTTCTAGTCCTATTAGACCTCTCGGCGGCTTTCGATACCATCGACCATGGTATCTTGCTGCGGCGTCTCAGGGGACTGGGAGTGGGAGGCACAGTTTTACAGTGGTTCTCCTCCTATCTCTTGGGACGTTCGCAGTCAGTGTTGGCAGGGGGGCAGAGGTCGACCGCGAGGTCTCTCATTTGTGGAGTTCCTCAGGGGTCGGTCCTCTCGCCTCTCCTGTTCAACATCTACATGAAGCCGCTGGGTGAGATCATTCGTGGCTTTGGAGTTGGGTATCATCAGTATGCTGATGATACCCAACTTTTCTTTTCTACCCCAAACCACCCCAGTGATGCCCTCAACGTGATGTCCCGTTGCCTGGAGGCGGTTCGGGTCTGGATGGGGAGGAACAGACTTCAACTCAACCCCGACAAGACTGAGTGGCTTTGCATATCTTCATCCCGGGTTTATTCGGACATTCCACCTCTGGCTATGGGGGGTGAACTATTACCCCCCGTAGATAGGGCTCGCAACTTGGGAGTCCTCCTAGATTCACGGCTCACCTTAGAAGACCACATAGGAGCTGTGACTAGGGGGGCCTTCGCCCAGGTTCGCCTGGTGCGCCAGTTGCGGCCCTATCTTAGCCGGGATGATTTGTGCACGGTCACTCATGCGCTCGTGTCCTCTCGTCTGGACTACTGCAACGCTCTCTACATGGGGCTGCCCTTGAGGACCACCCGGAAGCTCCAACTGGTACAGAATGCAGCCGCGAGAGTGGTGTTGGGAGTTTCCCGATACTCCCACGTTACGCCTCTGCTCCGTGAGCTGCATTGGTTGCCAGTTGTCTTCCGGGTGAGATTCAAGGTACTGGTAACGGTGTTTAAAGCACTCCATGGCATGGGGCCGGAGTACCTCAGGGAACATCTGCTGCCGGCATCAAGCTCCCTGCGCCCTGTGCGTTCCCACAGAGAGGGCCTCCTCAGGGTGCCACCGATCAGAGAATGTCGATTGGTGGCCCCCAGGGGGAGATCCTTCTCTGTGGGCGCTCCGGAGCTGTGGAATCAGCTACTGGTAGAGCTCCGGATGGCGCCCGACCTTCGCTCCTTTCGTCGCGATCTCAAGACATTTTTGTTTGTACAAGCTGGCCTAGCCTGATGGGGATCGGTGGGGTTGTTTTATTTTTGGTCTTTTAATTTTATCTCGGGGTTTTTTAGAATTGTACCTCTATTGTTTTAATTAGGGCAATTGTTTAATCTCCTTTTAATGTTTGTATTTGCTATTTTATTCTGCCCTGTGAACCGCCCTGAGTCCTCAGGGAGAAGGGCGGTATATAAATGTTATTAAATTAAATTAAATTAAATTATGCTCAAGCCTGGCTGCATTGATACTCCCAATTGTAACTGTTCACCATTTATATCTTTACAAAAGTTTAAGTTCAGTGCCTGCTTCAGGCATTCAGCAGCTCTGGAACAATTTTCTTCCACACTGCTCTTAAGATAATAAAACCCTTACTTTTCCACCAAATTTCATTCCTGAAAGTCTGAGAAGTTGGTTCTGAAAATTCTTTCCTAATAGTTGAGGTGTAATTCAATACAACAATGTCATATCTTTTTTTTTTCTTCATGAAACTAGCAGGGTTTGCTGTAAATTCTGCACAGATGGCCGTATGTGGGAGGACATGCATTTCCAAATTTGTTCATGTTCATGCTGGTTTTCATTTTTTAAAAAAAAGAACTAGAAAAATGTTTTATTCTTCTTAAAAAATAGATCTTAGGAAAAAAACCCACAGCTGTTTCTCTTTTTCTTCCATATTGCAATTAAAGGCCTGATTCTGTTTTTTCTCTTTGTTCAGCAATTATATGTACCAGTAACATATACTGCAACCCCTTCAAAAGCTTGTATGAGATGCCACTTCTAGATTGACTCAAAGAGATAATCTGGACAATTCAGTTACTCATAAGCCATTCCTCCTTTCAGATATCTAGGCAGTTCACAAATGTTAGTGAGAGGAACATCTATGACCACGACCCAGAGTCACTGGGAGTCAGGCTGCACATAAATTTAAACATTTAATAAATTGTTATTATCCTCCACCTGCTTCTCAACAAAATTTGCCAAAACAAAAATTGGAAGAAGGGGTTCTCTCTGCTGCTGTGAATAACCACTAGAAAATGCACAATCAAGTTTCCTTTTTCCATCCGAAACAATTTGGATTTCTCCATGACTATGGAGTTTTCAGAACTATGATGGTCAAATCCTTGAAAGCAAACAATTGGATACTGGTATATGGGTAGGAACTGTATTTTGATCATTGTGGAACAAATGTGGAATGAAATCACTTTAGTGTAAAGAAATTATATGGAGAGCTGGCTGAGAGGGGCTCTGAACAGACTATATAATTACACTTTGGTCTTAGAAGCAGGGGGCCTCCAAGATTTCATAAACAGCTTCAGGGGAGTGCTTTGTTCGATTTTCATTAATGTGACACACTCCTTCAGAGCTTTACACAGCTCTCATGTGCACTGTCAGTTTTATCTCTAAAAGCACAGGAACCATATACATTGCTTGGATTTCATTCTTCCTGTCTGCTCTGAAAAACCAGAGAAAAGTGTTAATTTCTTTGTGAGAAAGGGTAGATTCCTTGTTGCACAGCATGTTCCTTGGTGTTGCATAGCTCTTTGTTCAGAGATTCCAGGGTGTTTTGCTTCTGTTGAAATCAGTTGATTAGTTTTGCTGTGGCTTAATCAGTGAAAAAATAATTAGCCTACAGTGTTTCTTCAGCAAAAGAGCCCAATAGTGCAGACAGTCAATAATGTGGAATGTTCTCTGGAAAGGTCTCCATTTCCCTCTCCCTAACTGCCAATGTTTTTCCCCAATGACCACCTAGACTCCATCCAGGTGACTTCCAACTGTGTATATCTCAACTCCCAGACGGAGATTGCCCTCATTGGGAATCTAGTCCTTTGTTGATTCCTCTTCTAGCAGGAGTTGTGAGTCCAGGAGTACCTCCAAAGTGCTTACCAAGTCTGCATAGCTGACTCAGGAATTCTGGGAGTTGAAGTCCATGAGTCATAAAAGAGCCGAGGTTGCCTACCCCTGGCCTAGGGCAATGACACACCATCCAGGACCAGAGGTAGACAAACCTTGTCACTGGAAGGCCCAAATACTCAAAGCCACTCAGACTTGCTTGGGTTGAGTCAAAAGCCCATTGCACCCCATTAAAGCTCCTTCAGCCTCCAGGCACTCTAACAGGACATCCATGGCATTACTCAAGTAGCTGGGAGTAGAGACATAAAGATGTGTAACACCAACATATTGATGATACCTCACCCAAAATCATTGGATCACCTTTTCCAGTAGCTTCATGTGGATGTTAAATAGGAAAGGAGAGGGAACTGAGTCCTGGACACTTTATAAAGTAGGGGTTGTGGGCCAAATCTTCCCCCTATCAATACTGACTGGAACCAACCAGAAGGAAGGAGAACCAGAACAATACAGTGCCACCCCCCCCCAACTCTTGAAGCTAGTCCATAAGGATATCATGATCAATGTATCAAAGGCCACTGAGAGGTCATAAAAAGCATGGATGGGCAGCCCTATCCCACTCCTACCAGAGGTGGTTCAAGAGTATCAGCAATGCCATCCCAGTCCCATAATCCAACCTAAATCCTGAGGTCTAGGTAATCAATCCACTTCAGCCAGGGTCCTTTGAAGCTGCCATGTTACCACTCTCTTCCCTCAAAAATGGAAGGTTGGAGACTGAATCAAAATTGTCCAAACTAGTTGAGTCAACCAATAACTGTTTGAGGAGAGGGTGTACCACTGCCTCTTTAAGAGACAGTGAATCTACTCCACCTCTCAAGGAAGAATTAACCAAAACTCAGACCCAATCAAGGGTCCCCTCCTGGGTAGCCTTTAATCAGCTCCAGAGGCAGAGATCTAACACAACAGTGGCCAAGCTAGCAGCTGCAAGAACCCTGTTGTGGTCCTCCGGTTTGATGGAACTCAAGCCTCTGTAACCTCCTTTGGTTCTGCTCCAAGACTAGAGTCAAATGTAGAGACAATATGAGTGACTTTATTTGCTGGATGTGCAGCATATTCCTCACAACAACCCTGTAGGTGAATCTCAGTATTACTCCCTTCGAGGAGAGACCAAGTCACCCAAAACAGGGTGGAGAAATTGTTTATGTTTTGCTGTCCTTACTGCCACAAGGTAAGCTCTTAACAGAGGCTCTAGCTCATGTTTGATCGCTTTCACTCCCCATTTTCTGCCAGTGGTACTCTAGGCCAGGGGTCCCCAAACCCTGGACCATGGACCAGCACCGGGCCACAGCATGCCAGCAGCCGGACCACACAAACAAGCAAAGCCTCATCCATGAGATGCAGGCACAACACAAAGCCACGGAAAAACCTCTCTCCACAGAACCGGTCCCTGGTGCCCAAAAGGTTGGGGACCTCTGCTCTAGCACATCTCTTAATATGTATTTCAAAGATCTTTAACCCCACTGACTCTGATATGACAATTTATTGGCTTTCTGACTGTGAGTTATACGTTGGTACAGTCTGCCCTCCATTCCTTAGGAAATGTTTCAGAAATGTCACTTTTTTCATATTAGAGACAGTTTTCTATTCTTAAAGGTAAAGGTAAAGGTTCCCTGCACATGCGTGCTAGTCGTTTCCGACTCTAGGGGCCAGTGCTCATCTCCATTTCAAAGCCGAAGAGCCTGCACTTGTCCGAGGACATCTCCGTGGTCATGTGGCCGGCATGACTAGATGCCAAAGGTGCATGGAACGCTGTTACCATCCCACCATAGTGGTCCCTATTTTTCTACTTGCATTTTTACGTGCTTTCGAACTGCTAGGTTGGCAGAAGCTGGGACGAGTAACAGGCGCTCACTCTGCTACGCGGCACTCGGGATTCGACCCGCCAAACTGCTGACCTTCTGATCGACAAGCTCAGTGTCCTAACCCACTGAGCCACCGCGACCCGTTTTCTATTCTTAAGACATGCTTATTATTTCCATGTTTTTTTCAAGATACTTGAATGTATGATACATATAGATAATCAATTAGCAATTACATAGAAATCTACACTCACCATAAACTAATCATGAAGTACAAATAAAAGAGAAAAATCATGTTCTTCATCATCACCCTCCCAGAATTAGTCCTTTGTGAAAGAAGGTTACCTGAGGCATTTGAACTATCAATACCTCACTATCTTGCTTACTGAAATATAAATTAAAGGCACAGAGAAGTGCCACAAGAATACAGAATAAGGATTAAGCAGTGTAGACTAACCTATTTTGCACCCAATTCAACAAAGAGAGAGTTTCTTTTCCCTGAATCAAATTCTACATTGTGGAGGGTGCAAAGCCAAACCTGGCTGCCAGTCTGTGGAAGCTGTACAGCAAAACGTGATGTGCTTACTCTTTCTTTTTGCTCCATTTTACAAAACTGTTTCTAAGTAAGCATTTGGGGTTAGAATGCCAAAATTACAGCACAGTTTCTGTCCATTGCCAATCTCCTCCTAATGTGCCTGCCAGGCCAGTTCTGACCTGTTTTTAAGAGAATCAATAGTGCAATCAAAATGGGGATTCATTTCAGTTATGGGCCAGGGAGCTCACAAAATCCTTCCTAGATCCTAAAATAGTGCATAAGGCAGTGACTCCAAACAGACTCTCCAGTTATCTCATTTCCCATGGAAATTTGATAGCATGTTAGTAATGGAGTTCTGGTTGCTGAAATCTTTTGCCATTTTAACTATTGGTAAGTTGTGTTTGATTAATATTCTTCCTTTAGATTTGTGAGCTAGAGGTTTATTATCTCTGTGACAAAGTCTCATAGAAATATATTACCGCCTCAGTGTTATTGCGGCCTGTACTGTAAATGTGGAAGAGAACTGTTAGGGCAAGGAAGTTTTTAGTGTTATTCTCCAGTTTCTTTGTGGGTTTTCTTTCCTTTGTACATAGTGTGCTTAGTTAAAGTTTTAATTTTCCCCAAATTGTAGAACAATCTCTGAAGGAGGAAGAATATATAGATGCGCTTGAAGAATGATGCTTTAATTGAAATGTCCTTGGGTACTATTCCGATGATACACCTTCTGAGAAGGTGTATCACCACACTATCGAGAGGCATTGTGTTGTTTACATTTCCTATAATTGTAAAAGGGTGTGATGGCTCAGTGGTTAAAGACATTGAGCTTGTCAGCTGGAAAGCTGACAGCTCAGGTTCGACACCCAAGTGCTGCACAACAGGGTGCTTCTGTTACTTGCCCCAGCTCCTGCCCACCTAGCAGTTCAAAATAATGCAAATGTGAGTAGATAAATAGGTACAACTTTGTTAGGAAGATAACACGTTCTACGCACTTCAGTGTATAGTAACGCTGGCCACATGACAACAGAAATGTTTTTGGATGATGCTGGCTCCCTTGGCTAAGAAACGGAGATGAGCACCATCTCCTAGAGTCAGACACAATTACCTATATTTGTAAAAGCCAAAAGATGGCAAAAGACTCTATTTGTTTTGAGAGTCAGTATAGATCTATCCTGGAAAGTTGCTGTAGACTAGAGGGAATAATATGGGGAACATCCATAGGCTTTTGATGAGGATGGAGGCTTCCAGCCACTGAAAAGAAATGAGGTTCTGTCTCATATTTACCCTTCTTTTCTGAGAGTTGACCTGGCTTGCTTTATTGCTTTATCTCAATATTTCATGATCATTCCAATAAAAGTGAGTTACACCTTGATTGAAGAGAAGGGGATGTGAAACATTAGGTTGCCATGTATTAGAAAAAGGAACCCCTCCCCAGGATGCAAATATCTCAAGTATGTTAAATTAACATTTACTGCAGTGAGAAATATTGGTGCAAATTTGTTGAAAAAATAGTGGATTTCTGTGCATCCACCAAAAAGGCATATGTAGGTTCTACATAAAGTTATAAAGTTTTTATTTTTCAGTGTTGTTGGCACATTGGAAAAATACACTGTGGATTTGCACTGTCTATGGGACCCTGTTCTGTTTCTTTTGAAGAGAGTTGGCATCAGGTTTTTCAATGGATGGTTTACAGCTTTTGTCCTTAGACACTTCATCTGATGTGTTTCCTCTTCTTCCTAGAAATCCATATATGCACTAAGGTTGACATATCATAATTACCCCTAGAGTGATTTCATATGCGTTGTGGTTCATTTCTGGGGATCCCTTCTTTGTTCACACTGTTTTCTGTGTAAATTTTACAAAGGCAAGCCTCCAGAGACAGTGATCCATTTTGAGATTAGAGTGTGTGAGAGAGGGAGAATGTTTATTTTACTTCCAGGATATAGTGACATTGAACTAGAAGAAGCAAATGAATGTATACATAGGCTGTGCACTGAATTTTGTCAATGAATGCTTGATGCACAGCAGTTTAGTCCAAACATGAAGATTCAACTCTGATTCAATGGGATTTGGCTGGGATACAATCCCAATCCTCTCTTGACATCCCCCAAGAAGGTTTATTTAATTCCATGTGTTTTGTTTAAGGATATTGTTTCAAAAATCAAGGCAGGCATATTTGTAGCAGAGAGAATTTTCTATCCACAAACTTATCAAGAATATGAGCAATCCTTCTTCGATTGGTGGTCAACTTAAACTATGAAATTGATAATACTGTCTACATCCATTATAAGCAAAAGAAAACAAATCTCTTGTGGCAGAACGTTGCTTCTCTTCTGGAAATTTAGAAAGCTTGTTTGATATGGAAATTGCTTGTGGGAGAGAGGATGTTAATAAACAGGATGAAATAAATGATACAATAGTGCACACTATTAGAGCTACTAATTTTGAATAAAAAATTTATCTAACTCTAAAAAGGAACCTAAAAGTTCAACCTATAGGGAAATAATTTAACAATATAAGCATAAAACATCCTGTAAAATTTAAAAAGCTGGTGTATTAATCCAAGAGAACCAAAAATAATTATTACAATACACAAAGCAAATGAATTACTACTGTAAAGCTTGAGACCAATTGTTAACTCACATTCATCATCCGTGGATTTTTTTTAATTTATAGCCAGTTTGCATTTTTGTTAGAAGAAGTTGGAAAACATGGGCTTTTGAACTTCAAAGCAGGATTTCTTCCCCCCCCCTTCCCCCAGAGAAAGAGGATTTTACAGCCCTGGAATGTAGGATATTACCGTATATACTTGAGTATAAGCCGACTCGAGTATAAGCCGAGACCCCCAATTTCACCCCCCAAAACTGGAAAAAGTTATTGACTCGAGTATAAGCCGATACGCCGTTCTGAAAGCCTCCGCCACCGGCGGAGGCTGGATCCGCGCTCTGCAAGCCTCTGCCGCCAGCAGAGGCTCGATCCGCCATTTTGCAAGCCTGAATACACAGGAATACCCTGTGTGGCCGCGGGTCTCGGGGAAGCCCTGGCTGTCCGCTTCCTCGCTCCACGCTGCCATTCGGGGCCCGCGCGTTCCCCGGGCAAATCGCGGCGCCCAGCAGGTGAGGAAACACGCCCGCTCCAGTCGCCCCCCCTTCCCTCAGGAGACACGAAGCAAGTGACCGCCCGGAGCTTACCGAGGACTTGCGCGCGGCCGAGGCTTCGGTGCTTCCAGGATCGCGCGCACCTCTCCCAAGCCGCCACCGTCCGGAGACCTGCCGAAGTTTGGGGAGGTTTGGGGAGGTGTGCGCGCACCTCCCCAAACGTCGGCAGGTCTCCGGACCTCCGTGCCCTGCCTGCCTGCTTCTTTCCGCAGCGGAAAGAAGCAGGCAGGCAGGGCACGGAGGTCCGGAGACCTGCCGACGTTTGGGGAGGTTTGGGGAGGTGCGCGCGCACCTCCCCAAACCTCCCCAAACTTCGGCAGGTCTCCGTACGGCGGTGGCTTGGGAGAGGTGCGTGCGATCCCGGAAGCACCAAAGCCTCGGCCGCGCACAAGTCCTCGGTAAGTTTTTTTGTTGACTGGAGTATAAGCCGAAGTGGAATTTTTCAGCCCAAAAAGTGGGCTGAAAAATTCGGCTTATACTCAAGTATATACGGTATTTTTATTTGGGTACTAAAACACAAAGCTTATCCCTTATTTGTACTGCAGTTTCATGACACTTTCTGGCATTTAAAGATTCATCCAGCTGAACTAAAGGAAAATTTGTCAAGATATTATTTTAAAAATTTTATGGTTTTTTTGTATCCTGCCTTTATTATTTTTACAAATAACTCAGAGCAATGAACATAAACAACACACCTTCCTCCTCTTATTTTCCGCACAATAACAACCCAGTGAGATGAATTGGATTGAAAGATAGTGACTGGCCCAAAGTCAGCTGGCTGGGCTTTTCTTGGCTAAGGTGTGACTAGAACTCATGGTCTCCCACTTTCTAGCATCATGCCTTAACCACTGCACCAAATTGTATATAAATACCTCAAGGCAGAACATATATATTTCTTCCTCCCGCTATTTTCCCTACATTAACCCTGTGAGGGACTGATCCAAGGACTGATGACTTACAGTACATGCATGGCATTTCAGACATCCTCTGAATAAAGACTGTGCTCTAAAGTTTGCCGGAATCCTTCCTTGGATTCCACAGCAAACCTGATCTTATATCTCTTTCTCATCCAAAATAAACATAAAAGGAGAGTTATAACACCAAAGGATTTTCCCTTTGATTTGCAATGCCTTGAGAAGTTTGATCTGTGGTGACCTGATTAATAATCTGAAGGCATTATTGGGTATCAAAGGGCTGTGATTCTAGGAGAGACTTGCCCATTTCCAGGGATTGTATTAATGGGAAGGGCCACATTTTGAGAATTCCAAATCATTTCCTTTTTGGTTAGATGAGTGTCCTTTTTCTATTATATCTACATGGGCAGGCAACTGAACTTATGGAATATCTGATTTCTTTCTGCTGAATAGTTAATTTAGATTCATTGTTTCTATGTTGCTATACAATAAAGAGAACATTCTTCACTTGAGCATTTAAAAAAAATTAAGCAATGGTCATAGCTTCTTTTAAAAAATAAATCCTTGAAGGAATTCATCAAGGGATAGTATCTTGATGAGCTATAAGTTATAAGAATATAACTTATTCCAGCTGGAAAAATGGAAACATACCGTAAGTATACTTTTTTATGAAGTTTAAAGGGGCTTAATTAGAGAACCAGCATTGCGCAATTACTAGAGGACACATGCAGAACCTTTTACAGCTGGATGGCTACATTGGACCTTTGAGTGGTATGTTACACATTTAATTAGAAGTAAATTCAAATTTAAATGCAGTACAGATTAATGCAACATTTGGAGATTGGAAGAAGTACCAGTAAAGGAGAGTGTGTGTAGTTCAGAGAGTTGAAATGAAGGGTCCTTGGCGCTCTCTGAGCTTGGTTATTTTCTTGCAGACATTTCATTATCCAAACTAGGTAACATCATCAGACTAACACTGATGATGTTACCTAATTTGGGTAATGAAACATCTGCAAGAAAACAACCAAGCTCAGAAAGCACCAAAAACCCCTCGTTGGAAAAAATACCATGTTCACCTTTGACACCTTCAAGATTAACCAACTTCATTGGGACATAGGCTTTTTTATCAGCAGCAAATTTCTTCCATCAGAAAATTTGGCTAAATTTTAGAAAGTATCTGAGGGCTGCCCCAAAGATTTTGAAGGTTGCAGGTTTTATACTTCCGAGCCATAACATTCAACAGGCACCAGATAAGTCACTATTTTATCAGCCTGATAGACATTTTAAAAGAATAAAATAGGAAGTCCCTAAGTCAGGGGTAGGCAACCTCAGCTCTTTTATGACTCATGGACTTCAACTCCCAGAATTCCTGAGTCAGCAAAAGAGCCGAGGTTGCCTACCCCTGCCCTAAGTGAAATAAATGTGGTAAGAGTAGCAGAAACAACCCAGTTAACATTAATTTGTTCAACATTGTTGCACCAAGCTAAAAAAAAATTCCAACAGTGGAAAGAGAGTTGTGTTTCTCCCAAGTGGCTATTTGCACATGATGATATGCAGTTAATCTTTTGCGCTAGTCACTTCCATTCCAGCATGCATCACAGAGTAAAGTATTAAACCTGTTGCCTTACACACCACTATTACATTTAAACAGTGCTTTTTTGTAAAAAAAAAAAAAAAAGGTGCCGGAACTCACACATGTCATACAACCCGCCTTGCCTACCCTACAAGGTTCCATCCAAAAAAGGTGCCGGAACTCCATTCTGAGCGTTCTATGACAAAAAAAGCCCTGTTAAATATCAGTGGAACTGAAGGATAAAAGCAGAGTTTAAGTGTTTCTGTATACACTTCTGTAGAGCCAACTATCAGTGTAAAGATATTTGAGCCTTAGAGGGATGGTTTTTTTTCTTTTTGCTCTTGTTTCTGTTCTTGGTCTCTTCCCAAGGATCAATTATCTAGTTCTGTCTTCCAGTTATGGGTCCTGAAATCTACTGATGGCGTTAATCTTTCCAATGAACTTGAGATCGCAAGTGGGAAGAGAAAGACGTAATCTCTGCTCATCCCTTTAGCTGCAGGATTGTTGAAGGGTTGTGCAGCTCAACAACATTCTGCTTCTGCCTGCCCAAGCAGTTGACAGTGATGCGAGTTGTATTTGCTGAGGTTATAATTTTGCGACTCCCGATGTTACAGCTCAGTGTTCATCAAGACGAAATGCTCTTGGCTAACTTTTTTGTGCCATTCAAGCACTATCAGTACAATATGAATCATACTGCTCCCCTTTCAGCATAGATTGAGAAGAGCGGGTTTGTGGTTTTGTGCGTTCCCCTGAGGTGAAGATGCCTGACGAGCATCAAATGGAGCTCAGGATTATAGAAAGGCTCTTTGAAAAGCTTCTTGTTGCTTACAGAAACACTTATAGAAAGGATTCACGTCGGCTGCCAGGTTTACACTAGGACTTTTAGATGAGGGACAGAATGGGGGTTTTACTTGGGAAAAAATGCAGGCCCTATGCCAGATATGTCAAACACAAGGCCCGGGGGCCGGATGCGGCCCGTGAAGTGGTTTCATGTGGCCCGCGAAGCCATCCTGGAAACAGTGAGGGAACGGCCCCCACTGCCTTGGCCCTGGCCCAGAGACCCTCCTTCTGCCAGAGACCCTCAGATCTGTCCCACTCCTGCCCAGGCCCCCATAGGCACCCTTGAGGCGAACGATGTAGAGCTGGCCACGCCCACCCAGTAGGCCATACGTACTCTAGCCCCGCCCACCCAGTAGGCCACGCCCACCCTGGCCATACCTACCCGGCCCCCTGAGGGCAACCGCAATGCTGATGCGGCCCTCAATGAAATTGAGTTTGACACCCCTGCCCTACGCCATCCTCCCCAGTTCTTGGTACTCTGCAAACGTCTCTAGCCAGCATGGTCATTGTTGAGACACTGTTGATAGAGAGAATGTCATGCAGGTAGTCCTCAAGTTACAACCACAGCTGAGCCCAAAATTTATGTTTCTAAGTGAGACATGTGTTAAATGAATTTTGCCCCATTTTACAACTGTTTGTTGCCACAGTTGTTAAGTGAACCACTGCACTTGTTAAGTTGGTAACAGGATTGTTAAGTAATCTCTGACTTTCCCATTGGCTTTGCTTGTCAGAAGGTTGCAAAAGGTGATCACGTGACCCCGGGACCCTGCATCCGTCATAAATATGAGCCAGTTGCCTTGTGCCTGAATTTGGATCACAGGGCCATGGGGATGCTGCAATGATCATAAGTGTGGCAATTGGTCATACGTCACTTTTTGCAGTGCTCTTGTAACTTCGAACGATCGCTAAATGAACTGTTGTAAATTGAGGATTGGCTGTATTGCTGTTCCATGGATTTTCTCTGGGGTATATTAAGGGCAAGGCTAGACTCCAGCATATAAACTAAGCCTAAGCTAAACAAGCTTCAAAATCTGAAGGGGCCTCCTAAAATTTCAGATTTTTTTTTTAAAAAATCAGATATACTTTTATTATTTTATACATGAAAATCTCCACAAAATTAAGTACACCTGTATAGCTCACGTGACCCTCATTACTAGATAAAGGTAGGCTGCACACCTCCAAAACGGGACCTTCCCACTCCTATCATGGGTTTCTTAGGTTTCCTGATGGCATTGTTGCTAAATTCAATTGTTACACAGTCTTATTCTCTGTTAGTGCTTGTCAAGTAGATCTCATAGCTTAGGATCTCACTATGTCTAAAACCTCTGCTGGTTTAGGTGCGTGGATTTCACAGCCAGTGGAAAAATCATCAACAAATTGCTGTAAATGGTAATATTTCTAACTAACAGGTGGCTAGTCATCAATTAATGTTTGCTTCTTCCCCCAGCCCATTTTTGGAGGTGCAGTTGGTGGATGGTTTTTGTTTTTGTTTTTTTCACTGAGTGGAAAATTCACTAATTTCTACGCCTTAATTTGGCCTAAATTCTGCAAGCCAATGTTTTTCGACCTTAACAACTTTAAGATGGGGGGGACTTCAACTACCAGAATTCCTCAACCAGTACAGCTGGCTGGGGAATTCTGGGAGTTGAAGTCCTCCCATCTTAAAGTTGCTGAGATTAAGAAAATGTAGGCTATAACAATGCTTTAGCCAGGGTCTTCAAACCTGGCCCTTTTATTTTTTTATTATTTTTTTATTGAAAAGTTTTACAGTACATTTTAAGTATACTCCATCACTCCCCCTCCCACCCCCACTTCCCCCCCTGCCCCCCAAACCTGGCCCTTTTATGACTTGTGGACTTCAACTCCCAGAATTCCTCAGCCAAGCACACTGGCTGAGGAATTCTGGGAGTTGAAGTCCACAAGTCATAAAAGGGCCAAGTTTGAAGACCCCTGCTTTAAGCTATATCACTTGCCTGGACATACTATCATGGCAAAGCAGACACTGGAAAATATTGGCTCACAGATTACACTAAACCAACTTAAACAGGCTCTCCTGGATGTGCCCAGTATTTAGATCAGGGGTGTCACATGTCATGACGTATCGTGACTTTTTCCCCATTGCCGGCAATGAAGTGGGCACGGTTTTGGCGTGACGCATCCAGCCCATGGGCTGGAAGTTTGACACCCCTGATTTAGATCCTCAGAAAAGCCATAAGCAGAGACAGCATAGCCACTGCAGGCATCAGTATATCATATGCAACTTTAACTGCTCTAATGGTATGTGGAAATGACCTTAAGGCAGACATGTCAAACACAAGGCCCAGGGGCCGGATCCGGCCCGCGAAGTGGTTTCATGTGGCCCGCGAAGCCACCCTGGAAACAGTGAGGGAACGGCCCCCACTGCCATGGCCCTGGCCCAGAGACCCTCCTGCCAGAGACCCCCAGATCTGTCCCACTCCTGCCCAGGCCCCCATAGGCATCCTTATGCGAATAATGTAGAGCTGGCCACGCCCACCCAGCAGGCCATATGCACTCTAGCCACGCCCACCCAATAGGCCACGCCCACCCAGGCCATACCCACCTGGCCCGCTGAGGGCAACCGCAATGCTGATGCGGCCCTCAATGAAATTGAGTTTGACACCCCTGCCTTAAGGGATGAGAGGAGGAGATACTGCCTAGGAAACAATCAGACAAGAGAGGGAGAAGCCCCCAGGGGTTAAATAGTGAAAGAGAGAAATTTAGGAAGGACCTGCCCTAATTGACCAGGCAGTTAAAAGTGGCTGCAGGAGATTTGTGTCTTCAGACTTGCAAGGTTCTTTTAATGTAGCCTTACAGTAAGGTAGATTTAGCTCATCTCATTTTCTTTCCTAACTGGGTTACCTGGAAGGGTTGACAGCTGAAGCTCTGAACACTCTATTGTCGGGGCCTATTGTAAAATTTAGTAGGGAATATTAAGGTTGCACTGTTAGGGCTGTTTCTAAGCCATCAATGAATGGGATGGATGAATACCCAGCATTTTATATATATGTGTGTGTATGTGTATATATTTATACATGTACAAATATACAGGTATATATATATATATACACACACATACATATACATATACATATATGTGTGTGTGTGTATCTGTGTATGTATGTGTGTACACACACACACATATACATATACATATACATATACATATATACACATATATATACACATATACATATATACATACACACACACACACATATATATATGTATATGTGTACGTATGTATGTATGTATATATAAGCTGATTAGGAGACAGAAGAGGGCTACCACAAACATTCTAAGACAATCCAGCATCTGTTGTTGTGTATGAGTTGTGTGTTTTTTCTGAAGGTTTCATAACAGGATTAAGCCATTTGAACGTCACACATGTTACTATGGCTACAGTAAATTATTTTCATGCACAGCTTCTGAGTCAGGAAGTTTCTCTCCAAAATGTCTCCTTATTTCCATAGAACTTTCTCTGTTTTTTTCCATGGCTGGATTGTGAACTTCATAATCTCTTTCAAACTGTGAGGATTAATTACTGCTCAGAATGGGAAGCAAAATCATATAACTTTAACTTACTTGCTTACTTCCTCTTGAATTAATGTAGTGTTTGGAAGTCCAGCCAGAAAGAACTAGAGCTTTTAGGAAATGTAATGCTCATAGAAAATAAAAATTTCAGCGAGTGGTCCAAGTGAATGCCTCTGCTCAAAGTGTTCTTGAAGACCTGGCCTGAGTTTAGGAAGGCCCATATCATGGGGGCAATAATTAATTTTAACCTAAGCTTTTTCCTAAGCTTTGAAAGTTATATTTGAATGAACAGCTTCCACTTCAGCTAAGGAAATATGTTTGTTTGTTTGCAATTGTGGCAAATATCTGTAGCTCAGGTGTAGGATGAGGGTGAAGGTTTGTTCTACAAGCTTGTGGGTTGGTTTCCAAACATATCATTACCAGCCTGGGTAACATTTTCAGTGGGGTTTAGGGGGTCCCTTAAACCAGGGCTAGGCAACCTTGGCTTTTTTATGACTCGTGGACTTCAACTCCCAGAATTCTGGGAGTTCACGTCCACGAGTCATAAAAGAGCCAAGGTTGCCTACTCCTGCCCTAAACGCTGCTGAAGATGTTACCTAGCCTGGTAATGAAACGTTTGGAAACCAACCCACAAGCTTGGAGAACAAACTTTCACCCTCATTTTTGTTTGTGTCTCTGGTGGAAATCCAAGCCACGTCTTCCTGGTCCTCGGGCTTTTGCAAATCTTCTAAAAATAATACAACTGCAAATCTGCAGCTCTTGGCAAAGTGGCATATATTTATTACTTCATAACCAAATCATTTGAGCCTTTACCGTATATTTTTCTTAATATAATACAAACAAAGAAGACAGTAGAACAAATTTCCCAATAACAGAACAGCTAACAGATGGAGATATTTTTAACTCTTCTTTGTGCCTGACTTGTTATTTTGGAGAGCTCCTTGTTAGTTCTTTTGACTTCTCCTTGATACATAAGCTAGACCATGATAAGCAAAATGAAATGACACCCAGAGAAAATCATGATGCTTTTGGTCAAAAGGAAATTGGATTTCGAGGTTTAGTGTTAAGTCTGTTCAGGAAGGGTTGTGTCTTGCTGAAATAGTAGGTGGGGATTCTACTTGATTCTCCAGTGGGGTCAAGAAGCACATATGCACAACTTGGTCTGCCAATCATAAACATGAATTAGCTGGTAGTAGGGCATTCAACCGTTGTTCAACTCTTGACTGCAGCTATCTAAGCTGAAGTATAATGTGCTCCAGGAGAGAGAAAGAGAGCTTCTCCTGTTTCAAGACACAAAATTCACATTGTATGACCTTTATTCTTTCCACTTTAAATTGGACTTCTGAATTACTTTTTTAAATAACGTGTCTATGCATTTTTTTCAAAGTTTGCTTTGATATTTTATGTCAATTGCATTTGAATGGATAATGGGTTATGCATCTTACAATAACAGCCAACACGCTGTTGCCAAACTACACTGTTTCAAGCATGTCATTTCTATTCTAGATTTGGCCCCATTTGACACCATGGCTACCAGTGCTGTGCCAAGTGAGAACCTGCCCACTTACAAATTAGTGGTGGTTGGAGATGGAGGTGTAGGGAAAAGTGCCCTCACCATTCAGTTTTTCCAGAAAATCTTCGTGCCAGATTATGACCCAACAATTGAAGATTCCTATCTGAAGCACACAGAGATAGATGGGCAATGGGCAATTCTGGATGGTAAGTTACCTTTTCCAGATTTGACTGGCTTTTCAATGAAAGTCCCCAGTGTTTTCAGACATAAATTGGTGCTATGTATATTATACGCTTGATACCAAGGCAGCTAATAGAACTTAACTAGCTCAGTTCAGATTATACTTGGGGCTGCCCTTGAAGACCACTCGGAGGCTCCAACTGGTACAGAATGCAGCCGCGAGAGTTGTGTTGGGAGTTTCCCGATACTCCCATGTTACACCTCTGCTCCGCGAGCTGCATTGGCTTCCAGTTGTCTTCTGGGTGAGCTTCAAGGTGTTGGTAATGACCTACAAAGCCCTACATGGCATGGGTCCGGAATACCTTAGGGAGCACCTGCGGCCGGCATCAACTTCCCTCCGCCCAGTACGCTCCCACAGAGAGGGCCTTCTCAGGGTGCCACCGGTCAAAGAATGCCGACTGGTGGCCCCCAGGGGGAGGGCGTTCTCTGTGGGCGCGCCGGATTTATGGAACCATCTTCCGGTTGAGCTTCGGATGGCGCCCGACCTCTGCTCCTTCCGGCGCGATCTAAAGACTTACCTCTTCGAACAAGCTGGCCTGGGATGGGGTTGGGTTTTATTAATGTGTTTTAACTTTTTTATTGTGTTTTAACTTATTGTAAGAGTTGTGGGCATTCTGTTTAATCCCTTTTAATTTTTGTATTTTGTCTTTTAACATGCATTGCCCTGTTCACCTCCCTGAGTCCTTCGGGAGAAGGGCGGTATATAAATAAAATTAATAAATAATAAATAAATAAATACTTATTTTATCCAAAGCAACTTTTTAAGTAAGTCCGCAAATAATTTACCAGCAAATACTACTGTAACTGTGGCTAGTTCAGGAAAGATGCTGCATTTTGACCATCTTCTGTGCCAGGAGCAGAGCAAGAGAGACTTTCTTTTCTCTTCTCACAATTCATCTGCAACAATTTGTTTAGTGACTGTTTGAAGTTAGAACAGCACTGGAAAAAGTGACCTTTCTTTCACACCTACGACAACTGCAGCATCCCCAGGTGATCAAAATTCAGTCGCTTGACCATATTTATGACAGTTGCAGTGTTTCGGGGTCATTACCTTTTGCAACTGTCTGATAAGCAAAGTCAATGGGAAGCCAGGTTCACTTAATGCTTAGTAACGCTTAGCAACCATGTTACTCGCTTAACAACTCTAGTGATTCATTTAACACTTGTGGCAAAAAAGGCCATAAAATGAGTAAAATTCTCTTAACAGCTGTCTTGCCTACCAACAGAAATTTTGGGCTCAGTTATGGTTGTAAATTGAGGACTACCGTGCCCTTTGTTGAGCCAAAAAGGAGATCTGTGCACAGATCTTAAACATTCTGGCCAGCAATTATACAACTTCAATGGCCAGAACCCATAATTGGATATAGAAAAGAAATGGGATGAATAATCTTGGGTCACTTTGTTTGTTTGTTTAGTATATTTATATAGCCACCATCTTTCAACCAATTCTGGGCTATTTCCAACTATTTCCAGCATAAATGGAATAATGCAGAAACTTTCTCCTTACAGTGTTCCTGGAAGCCTATCCAGAGTAATATTAAGAAATACTGTTGTGCTGGCTCTGGGGACACAAGATGACATAAAGAGATGAAGAACTTTGCAATATTATTTGTTTCATGGCAGTGCTTCAGTTCTAGCCAATATCCAAAGACAAATGGCAGATAAGAGTTTCCTTTTCATTAGAACTGGTGAAATAGAGAGTGTGAAATCTTCTATACGATCTCACGACTATTATGGCCAAACAGGTATTGAGATCTAGGCCTTCTTCAAGACACTTGATTGCAAATGAATATATTTCTTTCCCATTCAAAGTTTTCCTAACAGTGATTAAATAAACATACGTCATCTCAGAATTCAGCTCAGCCATGGGCTGTCTTTCTCATTTTTCCCCCCACATTTTTTTTTCTTTTTTAAGAACAAATTCATCTGAAAAAGAAAAAAAAAAGTGTAAAAAGCTATGAAAATGTATAAACAATGGGTTAGTTATTCATGATGGGATGCTGTCTGACAATTGTAATAATATAATAATAAAATAATAATAATAATAAAATAATAATAATAATAAAAATAATAATAATTAATAATAATAATAATAATAATAATAATAATAATAATAATAATAATATTAATAATAATAATAAAGTTGGAAGGGACCTTGGAGGTCATCTAGTCCAACCCCCTGCTCAGGCAGGAAACCCTATACCATTTCAGGCAAATGGCTGTCCAGTCTCTTCTTAAAAACCTCCAGTGTTGGAGCATTCACCACCTCTGGAGCACCTTCGTCCCCATGGAATTTTCATTCTTTCTCTCTTGGAATCGGCATGTCCAGTTCCTGATGGCTTAATATATATGCATATGTAGTTGATTTGCATATACTGCGGGAATCTAAGAATGACAGTTGCTGGACCAATTACTTTCATTTCAGTAGCATCAAATACTATCCCCCCAAATCCTTAATTTTCGAAAAATGATTAACAGGTAGCTGTGAAGGAAGGAAAACATCACAGAATTGTTTTGAGCCCTAAAGGCAAAGTTAATGCTGTAATACAAACAGAGTTAAAAATAAAACAGCTTTTTCAACTGAGAAAATTTGTTAACCCTGGAAAGAGGAGCCAATTATTATTATTATTATTATTATTATTATTATTATTATTATTATTATTATTATTATTATTATTATTATTATTTTGCAATATATGCTGAAGCTTAACTATAGAACAGGGGTGGCAAACTGCCGGCCCACAGGACAGACACATCACCAGGAAACCGCACCCACCCCATGGATAAAATGGATAAAAAGCTCCGCGATGTCATGTGATGTCACGAGTTTGACATGTCTGCTATTGAATGTTTGTTCATTATCTATTAGGGATTTTTATAACTCTGATGTGACAGATGTACATCTAAAATTCCAACAAAGATAATGGTTTAAGACTAGGTGCCACTTTATGAAACCACATTTATGAAAGATATGTTCAAGTGGTCTCAGTTAACGAGCATAATTAGACTGAAACTCCTTCACTAAGTAACCCAGCTGTAAAATGTAAAATTATGTGACTGCGCCAACTTACGATGGAAATTTTGGTTGCAGTCATCAAGCCAGCGATGTGCAGTTATTCAGTACAACATCACATGACCACAACTTGCAATTTACTGCCCACTTCCAACAAGCAAAGTCAGTGGGGAAGCTGGCAGAAAGTCACAAGTCTTGCTCATGACAGACTTCCCTTTATAGGCAAGCACGCTTTGTTCAGGTCCTTTTCTTGCATTGAAATGTAATATCGTGGAGTCCAATTAGATGAGGAAAAAAGCATATTTCCCAAACTTTGTCCCACGCTCAGTGGCCTGAAATGCTTAGAAACCTTTTGGTGCTCAGGAGGAAAATTTAATAAATAATAATAATAATAATAATAAATAATAATAATAAGTAGGAAAGGGACAACCTGAAGTCTCAGGCACTGGTTTTCTCTTTGGGAAGAGACAGGAATCCAGAAGCTCTTGCTTGTACCACTGAAACCGTGTATCAGGTAAACAAGCAGCAAGCCATTGCAGGTGCAAGATCTTATAGTTACTAGCCTGTTTGTGTCATGGCTCCAGAAGCTGTGGGCTGTCACACCATGTGATGCTGATGCTGCTTTTCCTGGTGGCTGTTGTGATTCAAGGTCAGCCTGTGGGTTCGGCAGTTGGGTCGGACGACTCAGAGGAGGGGGGGGTGTTGAAGACCTTGCTGAGGGGGTTGAAGATCTTGCTGATGAGAGCCCTCAGCCAGGCCCCTCCCACTTGGTCACCACGGAGACCCAGCTGTGTGAGCCTGACAGCGTGGATGAAGATGACCCACAGCTGGCCCTGTTCAAGGACGCCCGACGCAGGAGGCAGTCAATTAGGAGTAAACAGAGGAAGGCAATGGGGCTCCTCGGAAGGAGGCAGAGAGAAGCCACGCCCTGAACTCTATATAAGGGGAATGTGTGGGAGGGCTGGTTTGCTGAAGGCAACCGCTTGGATAGTTCCTGTTTCTTAAAGCTCCTGTTTCTTGGTTTGTCTTGTTCCGTTTGTTTTTGTAGCAATAAATTTGGCAGGCGTAATTCCAGCCTCTTGCCTTCTTGTAAAAGGGGTTGTCCCTGCCTTTTCTGCAGGGCTGGTAGCAGGCTGGTACAGAACAGTGGCATTAGAGTGCCTGCAGGTTTCTCGGTACACAGCTTGGGTGAGCATGGTGTACATCAAGCTGGACACCAACTGCACAGTGGAGACAGGATTGAAAGCAGACACTATGGGAACAGCTTACCCAAGAACAGCGCACAAGGCCTAGTAGGCAACCGATGTGGTGGAACAGCCCCCCCACATAGAAGGCTGCAACCCAAAGTTGGAATAAAGTTCCCCACGTCACCCAGAGGCTCTTTGGGAGAAAAAGCAGCAGGAATGACTTGTGACTTCCCGCCAGCTTTCCCACTGACTTTGCCTGTGGGAAGTTGGCAGTGAAGGTTGCAAATGATTGCCATAAATCAGGGGTCTCCAACCTCCAGT
This sequence comes from Vipera ursinii, assembly GCF_947247035.1. Classification (NCBI taxonomy): domain Eukaryota; kingdom Metazoa; phylum Chordata; class Lepidosauria; order Squamata; family Viperidae; genus Vipera; species Vipera ursinii. Next base: position 126,490,542 of record NC_139512.1, read on the forward strand.
CCGTGGACTGGGAGCAGGCCACAGCATGCCAGCACGAACAAGCAAAGCACCATCCATGGGATCCAGGCAGCACACAAAACCATGCACACTCTGGTCCATGGGAAAACTTTTCTCCATGGAACCGGTCCCTGGTGCCCAAAAGGTTGGGGACCACTGCCATAAATGATTGAGGGACACTGCAGCCATCATAATTACAAGCTAGTTGCTAAATGCCCAAATTGTGATCATATGATCATGGAGATGCTACGACGGCCACAACCTCAAGGACTGATTGCAAGTCCCCCTCACTGTTACATGGTTGCTGAATGAGTGGTCACTCAGCAAAAACTACTTGCACTGTCTCCTTTGATCCAGCATGTTGGGTGCTAACTACAGGAAAGCGAATATTTGTATTCTTGTTTGTTCAGAAGCAACGTCCAGTTTGTTCAGTGGCAAGCAACTATATTTCAAGTTTTAATTTAAAATCTTCCCATAAGCTTTATTAGCATTGCTCACAATGTTTTCTTTGGACCACTAGTAGATGCATTTTTACTTCATTTAAAAAAAGCACATTTTTTCAGCTGTCTGCTTTTGTATAAACAGCCAAGGCAACTTGAAAGTGAATTGACCAGGTGCAATTGTCGATGATGATTTTGAAAAGCATTCAGTCTTGTGTGATTGGCTAAGGAGCTTATTGTTTCCTTTAAATAATAAGGGTTGATTTTTAAAAGAAGCATTATTTCCAGTTACCATTATGTTACAGGACTTCTTAAAGATTATCACCAGATGGCTGTGAAAAGTAACTTTCTTTAAAAAAAAGAAGAAGAAGGGAATGGAATGGAAAAAATGTCAAAGCAAGATTAAAGTAGGGTACCTCTAAGCCAGGGGTCTTCAAACTTGGCCCTTTTATGACTTGTGGACTTCAACTCCCAGAATTCCTCAGCCAGGCACACTGGCTGAGGAATTCTGGGAGTTGAAGTCCACAAGTCATAAAAGGGCCAAGTTTGAAGACCCCTGCTCTAGGCTTAGGTCAGAAAATCCCAGTGTTACCTCAGGCCTAATATTCATGAAGCAGTGTGGAGTACAGTGAATCTGAATTTGCACCACAGGGGTTAGAGTAAGCCTAACCAATGGTGAAGAAAACTCCTGTTTCAGCAACATCCAGGAGAACTCACTCTGGTTTTATAGTTTGAACTTCATTAACATGAGCTGTGCTGATCACTTCAAAAGCCTTTGGCAGGAGAATATCCCAGCAATAGGAGTCTCACCCCATTGCCTTTCGGATTGGCTGATGCTGATCTTGAGCCAGACATTAAGTATTTCTCTCTCCTCATAGAAGAGAAGGACTCTTTTGAATCTTGACTTTTACTTTGGTAGAAGGACAGATGTTCTTTCCACCATTCTTCAAAACAGAGGGTGGTTTCTCTCTTTTGTATTTCTTTCATAAATCTTGCTTTAAAGCTACAGGACTTCTTAACCCCATTTGTTTCCTATGAAGAATGATTACAGCATATTTATTTACACAAGCAAATGTCATGCCAGAAGCATGCAATATGATGTGCTGTAATATACCATAACAATATAGTATATAACACACACACACACACACACACACAGAGAGAGAGAGAGAGAGAGAGAGAGAGAGAGAGAGAGAGAGAGAGAGAGAGAGAGAGAAGGTACAAAAAAAGACCTCCAAGTTCCCTTCCAACTCTGTTATTCTGTTACACGTCTGGTTGTGGGTGTGCATGTGTGTTACATAACATATATATTTTACTATAACCAGAAATATTAAGAGCCAGTTTGGTGTGGTGGCTAAAGAGCAGGGCTAGAAACTGGGAAACTCTGAGTTCTAGACCTGCCTTTGCATGAAGCAAAGAATCTAGGCCTATCTCTCTCTTTTCAACCTAATTCACAGAGATGTTGTTGTGGGGAAAAATAGATGAAAGGAATCTTGAACCAATAGACAATATTGGTGGAATGACATAATCATCCACATCATTGTACAATACTGTATTAGGAGGCTGCTACTGTTTGCTAAGCAAAGCACATGAGAAATAGGACAACTTTTTTCTGATATTGTTCTTTCTGGGTATAAAGAAAGGAATAGATCCAGTGTTATGAGTCACATAATTTTGGGGATACTTACCTTAGTGGTTGATGCTGTCTACTTATAGTTGCCATCTCTGAGTGTACCATAATAACAACAACAACGATGATGATGATGACATCAAGAGAGGAATATTTCAAGGAGATTCATTATCACCACTACTATTTGTTACTGCACTGTTTCCTCTGTCAGCAATACTGAATAACTCAGTATGGCTATCAAACATCAAAAACATCTGCCAAACTATCCCACCTCCTTTACATTGATGATCTGAAGCTGTCTGGAAAAACATCGTCTGAAATACAATCGCTGTTCAACGCTGTCCGTATATATAGCCAAGATATTGCAATAGAGTTTGGCTTGGACAAATGTGCCACACTTACTATCAAACAAGGAAAAATAGTGAAAACTGAAGAAATCAAAATGCCCCATTAAAATAACATTAAGAGTCTGGATGAGGAAGATTACTTCAAATACTTGGGTATCCTTCAAGCTGACAACATCAAGCACACTGACGTCAAGAAAAAGATTAGAGGTGAATAGATCAAGAGAGTGAAGAAGATCTTAAAGTCCAAACTCAATGGAGGAAATATCATGAAGGCAATCAACAACTGGGCAATTCCATTCACTAGATACACAGCTGGAATAGTGGACTGGACTCAAGAAGAACTAAAAGCAATTGACAGGAAGACCAGAAAAATAATGACAATGAATCATGCCCTTCATCCATGCAGTGACATTTATAGATTCTATCTACCAAGGCAAATAGGTGGGTGTGGAATGCTGCAAGTACATCAGATGGTTGAAGAAGAAAAAATGGGTTTGGAAGAATATCTGAAGGATAATGATGAAGATGCACTGAAATTAGTATATCAGGAAGGCTTACTGACTACTGGCCTACAAGAAAGACCAAATGAAGAACAGAATAGAGGAATGGGAAGACAAAGCACTACATGGCCAGTACATTTAAAAAAATAGCTGGGAAAGCAGATAATAACAAGACCTGGCAATGGCTAAGAGCAGGAAAATTGAAGAAAGAGACCGATGGACTAATTCTGGCTGCAGAAAACCAAGCCTTAAGGACAAATGCATACAAAGTCAAAATTGAGAAGACAGCAACAGACAGTAAGTGCTGCCTATGCAAAGAAGCTGAAGAAACAGTGGACCACCTGGTAAGCTGCTGCAAGAAGATCACACAGACTGACTACACGCAGCAGCATGACAAAGTAGCAGCAGTGGTGCATTGGAAGATCTGCAAGAAATATCATTTGCCTGTAAGCAAGAACTGGTGGGATCATAAAATACAGAAAATAGTAGAAAATGATAAAATTAAACTGCTCTGGGACTTCAGAATTCAAACAGACAAGCACCTGCAACATAAAACCCCAGACTTAACAATTGTCGATAAGAAAGACAAAAAAAGTCTGGATAGTGGACGTGGCAGTGCCTGAAGACAGCAGAATAGATGAGAAAGAACTGGAGAAGATAACAAAATACAAAGACCTACAAATAGAAATAGAAAGACTATGGCAAAGGCCAGCAAGGGTAGTACCAATAGTAATAGGCGCCTTGGATCCAATCCCAAAACAACTGGAGCACCACTTGAACACCATTGGCATTGACAAATTCGCCATTAGTCAATTGCAAAACTAGGAACTAGGAACTGCTTCCATCCTGTGATGACATCTGTAATACCATCAAACATCTACATCTGCCTATCCAGGTCCTTGGTAAGGACTCCATAGGTAGACAAAAATGCCAAATCCAGTCTGAAAATTGGCTGACTGTGCAATGATCAATAACAATAACAATAACAATAATAATTTGGAAATGACCTTGGAGGTCATCTAGTCCAACCCCCTGCTCAGACAGGAAACCCTATACCATTTCAGACAGATGGCTGTCCAATCTCTTCTTAAAAACCTCCAGTGTTGGAGCATTCACAGCTTCTGGAGGCAGGTTGTTCCACTGATTAATTGTTCTGACTGTCAGGAAATTTCTCCTTAGTTCCAGGTTGCTTCTCTCTTTCATTAGTTCCCATCCGTTGCTTCTTGTCTTGCCTTCAGGTGCTTTGGAGAATAGCTTGACTCCCTCTTCATTGTGGCAGCCCGAGTGACACAAGAGATGTGATAGTTATGGGTGTTGCAGCTGCTGCATTTTCCTCCTTTCTGTCACTGTTGAGTGGCTGAATTGCTGCTTTCTAGATGCAGGAATGCTTCTGTTGCTTTTAATCATCAGGAACAATCTTCAAGCAGCCATAACATCTGATTCCCAGGAGCATTGAAATGGTTATACTGCTGTGTAGTTGAGTGATGTCAGAAGAGAATAATTGCAGCTTTTTGTGGTAGCCACTCTGCCACTGGTGGTTTTTGTTACTTCCCACTATTCCCAGTAAGAGGATATTCAGTGGTTTTTAGATGCAGTATACAGAAACGCTGGCAGAAAAGAGAATAGTAATTAACTTTCAAGACCAGAGGTGTGTCCTTGCCACATTTTTTGATCCAGAGGAGAAGGGGATTTTTTTTTCTATAAATGTTTTGAGACATTTCTGTCTGTATTTGTCGTGTCCTTAAACCAAAGTCCTAGTCTTGCAGACAAAACTTGAGCTGGGGCGGGAGACTAGCCTTCATTCAGATGAAAAACTGCCCTTAACTTGTCCTATCTTAGATTGCAAGCGGTGAGTCATTCAGCTGAAACCATAAGTCACATCATACGTTGCAGTGGCAAGAGAAGATTTCGACTAGTCCAGAGGTAGGCAACCTTGGCTCTTTTATGACATGGCTGGCTCAGGAATTCTGGGAGCTGAAGTCCACGAGTCATAAAAGAGCCAAGGTTGCCTACCCATGGACTAGTCCTTTCTAAACAGTCGTCCTAATACAGGTAGTCCTCGTCTTACCACCACAATTGAGCCCAACATTTCTGTTGCTAGGTGAGACATTTGCTAAAGGAGCTCTGGCCCACTCTACGATCTTCCTTGCCACAGTTGTTAATTGAATCACTGCTGTTGTCAAGTTAGTAACCCGGCAGTTAAGTGAAACTGCCTTCCCCATTGTCTTTGCTTGTCTGAAGGTTGCAAAAGGTGATGAACATCTGACCTGGGGACACAGCAGCAACGGTCATAAATATGAACCGGGTTGCCAAGCATCTGAATTTTGATGAGGCACTATCCAGAATGGTCAATGTTCCATGAGATCTCAAGGCTTGTTTTTAAATTCCCCTTTCATTCAGTCGTGTTCAATTCTCAGAGACAACCTGGACCAGTCCCTGCAGTTTTCTTGGCAAGATTTTCAGAAGTGGTTTGCCACTGTCTCCTTCCTAGGGCTGAGAGAGAGTGACTGGCCCAGTGTGACCCAGGAGGCTTTGTGCCTAAGGTGGGACTACGGTCTCTTTGTTTCTAGCCTGGTGCCTTTACCACTACACCAAAGTGGCTCTCAAGACTTTAACCCCCTCAAATGAGGTTTTAATACAGATAGACTTTGACCTATCTGTTTAGTGGGCAATGTTACAACGGCATCGAAACAAGTGACTTATGACCGTTTTTCACACTTAACAACCATTGCAGCTTTCCCACGATCGCACCAATCAAAATTTAAGACATATATGTATGACGGTTGCAATGTCCCCGGGGGTCATGTGATCACCTTTTGTGACCTTCTGACAAGCAAAGTCAATGGGGAAGCCAGAGGCACTTCGTGTTGCTAATCTAACGACTCCAGCAATTCACTTAACAACAGCAAAAAAGGCTGTGAAATGGGTCAAAACTCACTGAACAACTCTCTTGCCTAGCAACATAAATTTTGGGGTCAATTGTGGCTGTAAGTCGAGGACTACCTATACTAAAAGAAAAAGAAAAAAGAGGGGACCCTACCCACTGTATCTCTGCTACTAGAACACAGCACAGTATGTCTCTTTTTCAGAGATCTTTCTATTCTTAATGGCCTTAAAATAATTATTTAACAATGGCTGTGAGGTTGAGCTTCCCCCATTAGGAAGCGAAAAGGGATGGAAAATAATTTCCCTTATAATACAAGAGAAAGGCTCTTTCTGTGAAGAAAAGTACAAGCCTTAAAAGGCCATTATTAGACAGCAGGCTTTGATCTGACCACACGGAAACTACAAAACACACTGAGATTAAGGATAAGAACAGACCTCCTTTTAGACCAGATTGCTGGCTAGGAAGTTTTTGCAGGAGCAACCCAAATGCATCTGGAGTCACCAAACCCAAAGCACTTGCAGTCTGAATCACCAAATTATATGTGCTCACATCTGAAATGCTCCTTTTTCTGATGAGCTTTCGAAGGAGGGATGGGGAAAAAACACCACATTAATGACTCAGGGGCATTGTATTCACCTAATCCAGGGGTCTTCAAACTTGGCCCTTTTAAGACTTGTGGACCCTGTCTATGCCATTTACTAGGCAGCAGAGTGGAAATGATTTGCCCTTGCCTTATTATGGGATTATTAATTCATTTTTTTATTTGTTTTGTTATGGGAACCATATGTGTTAATCCAGCTGGTTATCATTTGCTGAGACAAAAGAAACCTAGTATAGCCTAACTACCATTGTGTTTAGGCTCCCCTTTGCATGGATCTTCCTTCAAATATGAATAGTAGGGACAGAGCCAGAAAAAGGCCCATTTCCATTTACATATTTACTATCTACACAGTGGCCCATGTTTGGATATAACAGGTCTGATGTGGTTTGGAGAAGTGGCCAAAGTGGGCAAGTAATTTCTTTCAATCATTTTCTTTTTTTTCCCCTCTCTCTTCTCACTAGTGCTGGACACTGCTGGTCAAGAAGAATTCAGTGCAATGAGGGAGCAGTACATGAGGACAGGAGATGGCTTTCTTATTGTCTATTCAGTCACAGATAAAGCCAGCTTTGAACACGTGGATAGGTTCCATCAACTCATTCTCCGGGTTAAGGACAGGTAAGTGCCCTCCAGCCTCTAGATAAAAAGTTTTTCAGTGTGGCCAGTCCATGGTTTCAACTGGCAGTCATGTGTAGAAAACTAGAGATATAAAATGTTGTCAAAGTACATTACCTGCTACACTGGATGATGTTATTTGAGCGAACCATAAAACATCAGTTACTGTTTTGTGGAAGGATTTAAAGTTGATATTCCTGTACCAGCTGCAAAGATAGATTGTATTGATATTTCTCATTCTCCTTTTTGTCTTTCAGAGAATCTTTTCCAATGATTTTAGTGGCCAACAAAGTTGATCTAATGCATTTGAGAAAAATCACCCAGGACCAAGGGAAGGAAATGGCAGCCAAGCACAATGTACGTCCTCTTGGTCTCTTCCCATCCTGTTCTGTGGCTGTGACTTGGAAATTGTCCAAGGGTGCTCACAAGGTGGAATAAAAATAGTCAGGGTCGTGACCACTACATTAGCAAATCACTTAAATCACATGCCACAATTGCCATCTTGACTTTTTTCACAATACCCTGCATATATCTCTGATATTGTCCCTGGCTCAAACTGTCCCCAGGATAACCTTTTAGAGTAAAATTGTTCTCAGAGCTGCTCAATACGGGGATGTCATCAGTGGCATTAGAAAACAAATTATGAAGTGGATTTGGGATAAGCAATGTGATGGTGGCAAAGTTAGGTCAGGAAGACTAAGCATCTTTTTCCTTTTCAGAATTGTAAATTCATTTTAATTCCACTGCAAAAAAAATCCTTGGAGGTTGCATGTCATGGAGTAGATCTGGAGTAGGAACTACTGAGGATCTTCTGGGTCCTTAATCCCCTTTGACACCCCTCTCCCACTATTCCTTTTAGCTGAGGTGGGTTTAGAATCCAGAAAATCCTCAGCTCCATGCTCTATAGGAGGATTGTTTGATATCATATCTGTCAATGCCATACAGAAAAGGATCAGAGACCAGTGGAGAAAAGGATGCTAAATTCCATTGCAGGTCTAGAATCGTTTATGCATTCTTCTTACCCACAATCCTGTTTATTTTTCAAATTAAGTTGCAAATATTTGTTTTTTTAAAAAAAACAAATAATACATTTATGTCATTGCTTAAATGATATTTTGAATCTGTCAGATCTATTAGAAAAGCATAGCAACACTCAGAGATACTGAATTGGTTTGCGAAAACTCCTCAGACATTGGTATACTGAGTTCATTAGTTAAGAAGCAAATGTGAAACGACTATCTAGGCATTGGGTGATTTAAATACTTCCCACTCACAGTTTGAAGCTAGCTTGACAACGGTGCAAGTTTTCAGTGCACACATATTGCTGAGAAAGTCTGAGATTTATTAGGCTCTAAAGAACGTTTGAAGGGAGGGGAAGGTGGGCGAAGTTTCAATCAGACAGAAAGGCTACATTTTAACAGTACCATCGCTTAGAATTTGCAATCTTAGTGCCAATCTGCAGGGCCATAAAACCTCACTTAGAATACCATATATAGTTATGCCTGTCCCTTCTTCATCCCCTCCACCGATGAGAGAAAAAAAATTGAGCAGAACTGGATACACTACACAAAAGTTATCCTTATAAATGGCCAACAGAAAGAATCATGTTAAAAATGAGGCTTTTTTAACTTGGAAAAGCCAATTGAGAGCATATGCACACTGCATCCTTAAACTGGTACGTTTTTGTGAGGATACAGGCTTAACTCTAAGCCAATTTAAGAAAAAACTGTACAGACACTTGGTCAGCGGCTGGCAAGAAATTCAGTCTGGATTGGAAGGTAGCAGAGGGCCCCCATTGGTCAATTCTACTGCAGCTCCACCTTCCCTTTCTCTGTTCCAGGAAAGTAATTGGCCAGCTGCTTTTGTTTCCATATGCTTTTTTTTACTGGAAATATATGCTTTTCTATGTTTGTGTTTGTAAATACACCAACCCACTCCTACACAAATATATGTTTGCAAAATTAAATAGAGACACGCATCCAAGCCTAAAGTATCAAAAGCACAGTTTTAACATAAGGAGGCCCATTTTGCATTTTCCCAGCTTTTCTTCAAGCAAGTCTGCTGTAGGTTACAAGTCTTTCTCAGTGATTGAGTGCTTATTATATTTGAGATGCAGAATTGATATATAGAATTCTACAGTTCAGATCCCGGTAAAAACATATTTTTAATTAGTGTTTTTCTTTTCCTCAGCAAACCATTTTTCTTACTGGGATTTTTTATTTATTTTTTTGTAAGTACTTCCCCTCTCTTTTGGGGGATATACTGTTTGATCATTTTTTTCAGTCCTTTGAAGTAGAAATTGAAGAACTTTACTTCATCTCTCATCATTCACATAATGCTACTCCAGTTATTCCAACTCTCAACTCTGAGTATATAAAGGCAGTGGTAGATGTGAACTGCTTTCACCCAACACCCAACTGCTTTCACCTACCCAGCTTCGTCTCAATCCTGCCAAGACTGAGTGGCTGTGCATACCGGCATCTCGGGTTAACCAGACTATTCCATCTTTAACGATGGGGGGTGAGGTGTTACCCCCCGTTGATAGGGCTCGCAACTTGGGCGTCCTCCTGGATTCACAGCTCAATTTTGAAGACCACATAGGAGCCGTGACCAGGGGGGCTTTTGCCCAGGTTCGCCTGGTGCGCCAGTTGTGACCCTACCTGGACCGAGATACCCTACGCACAGTCACTCATGCACTCATGACCTCCCGTTTAGACTACTGCAATGCTCTCTACATGGGGCTGCCCTTGAGGACCACTCGGAGGCTTCAGCTGGTGCAGAATGCGGCCGCGCAAGTTGTGATGGGGGCTTCCCGACACTCCCATGTAACACCTCTACTCCGTGAGCTGCATTGGCTTCCGGTTGCCCTCCGGGTGAGATTCAAGGTGCTGGTGATGACCTATAAAGCCCTAAATGGCTTGGGTCCGGGATATCTGAGGGAACACCTGCTGCCGGCATCAAGTTCCCTTCGTCCAGTGCACTCCCACAGGGAGGGCCTTCTCAGGGTGCCGCCGGTAAAAGATTGCCAGCGGACAACACCCAGGAGGAGGGCCTTCTCTGTGGGTGTGCCTGCCCTTTGGAACCAGCTGCCTGTGGAGCTTAGGACTGCCCCCGACCTTCGTTCATTTTGCCAGGACCTGAAGACCTGGTTCTTTGAGCTTTCTGGCCCAGGCTGAGAGTTTTAATTGGGGTTTTTTATATTTTTTTCAGGGATTAAATTTAATCTTTTTAATCGTTTTTTTAATTTTTGTATCAATGTTTTAAGTACCCTGTAAACCGCCCTGAGTCCTTCGGGAAAGGGCGGTATATAAATTCAATAAAATAAATAAATAAATAAACAGGTATTCTTGGTTTTGTAATTTTGGAGGGAAATTCATGAACATGAGACCATGATGAAAGCTTGCAATGCTGTGCCCCTAAAAAACAACTTCATACAAGAGACTATAAAAGAAGCTTTTGAAAAATTGTCCATACTTCTTTCTTTTATTAACCGTTTCTATAGCCATGTACAGGTAGTCCTTGACTTACAACCAAGCTTTTAGTGACCGTTTGAAGTTACAATGCCACTGAAAAAAACGACTTAATGACCGGTTTCACACTGTTGCACCAGCCCCTATGGTTACATGATCAAAATTCAGATGCTTGGCAACTGTTTTGTATTTACGATGGTTGCTGTGTCCCAGGGTCATATGATCATCTTTGGTGACCTTCTGACAAACAAAATCAGTGGGGAAATCAGAGTTATTTAACAACCGTGTTACAGTGATTCACTTAAATGTGGCAAGAAAGGTCATAAAATGGGACAAAATTCACTTAACCAATGTCTCACTTAGCAAAAGAAATTTTGGGCTCAATTATGGTCATTAGTCAAAGATTACCTGTAAAGATTACCTCTGATTAGTCTTATTTTTCTACATCTCAGGAATTCAGGCCTAGGGGAGAAAAAAACACAACACCCTAACTTAGCATACAAAACAGTCTCTCTTCCTGTTTTAAATGGCATTTGCATTGTGCTTTCCCATATTTCTTACACTAAATGTGCATAGTATCCATGTAAACATCACTGAGCCTTTGTTTTCCAGATTCCATATATAGAAACTAGTGCTAAGGATCCTCCACTGAATGTTGACAGAGCCTTCCATGATCTTGTTCGAGTAATCAGGTGAGCCATCCCACTATTAAATCGGTCTGGTACTGATTCGGCTTCCACTCATACAGTTGCAAGAAAAAGTATGTGTGAACCCTTTGGGATTACGTGGAGTTTTGCATTTAATTGGCCATAAAATGCGCTCTAAACGTCACAAAAATAGAAAAACACAGTCTGCTTAAAATAATACTACACAAACATTAGCTGTTATGTTTTAATTGAACATAAGATCATGAATCAAACTTACTTTAGAAAGAACAGTTCATGAATCATTCACTAAGCGTTAGTTTTCAGCCTCAGCCATAGACCCTATTTATTTAAATATTTATTCGTACATTTTGACTTACCAGGAAATCTGTAATGATTGTTATTTTTAATCCATATTTATCTTGGACAAATAAAACTTTCAAAGAATGACATCAAAACATAGTCATCATATTCTATGGCAGGGGTGTCAAACTGCCGGCCCATGGGCCGGTTGCATCATGCAGAGGCCACGCCCACCCCAGCTTCGGCAATGCAGGAAAAGTCGCGATATGTCACGTCACGTCACATGACGCAGCAAGTTTGACACCCGTGTTCTATGACAATAAGGCTTTTTTTTTATTTTAAAATCTTAATAGCTTAAGAGGACTAAAAGATTCCCATTCTTAAATAATTGAGACATTAAGTAAAGCAGCCTTTTTTTCCTCCCCTTTGGAACAAAAACCTCTTTTGAATGAAGGCGAATATACATGTCCCAGAATAATGTTGCAGGATCCAATCTGGGTCGGTCACTGGGACCAGAGTTTCTGTCTTCCGAGCTTTTGGACTCTTGTACTGGAGGCCATCTAGAGAAAAGATTCCTGAAGATGGGCTGCTAGAGAGAAGTTCCCTAAAGATTTGCTCCAGCATAAGTCTGAAAACTCAGAAGATAGATCCTCTGGTCCTGGTGGACCAACCCAGATTGGGTCCTACAAAAATCTCTTTGTCCATCTCTGAATAGGTTGAACCAATAGGCAAATATCACAAGTTTGATGTCCTTCCAAACATTAAAAGAAGCTATTCCACTGAAAACCAAATAAAATTTGTGTGTGTAAAAAAGAAAAATGAAACCTGGGGGGACTGACTGACCTATCACTGTTTCAAGGCTTAATGCTAAACCAGGATTTTGAAGTTTTCAGTTTTAGAATAAGAATTCTTCTGTTACCCTAATCTGGATTGGATAGGAGAACTTCAGGTTCAGGTTTCTGACCACACTAAGCCCAAACCCACACACCCCAAAAGGAAGAAATCGTGTTACAGGTGAATATGGTGTATAAACTAAGCCTTGGGAGAATCTGTATTTGTTTTCAAAACATTTGATCTTTCTAAGAGGCAAGCAAAATGTCCGAGAAGCAAGCAAACATTCTGAAAAGCAAGCAAAACAACCATAGAAAGCCCAGCCAGATTATGAAGTGAGACTGGCTGGAAAAATTTAAAAAATAAAAAGGAGAGGTGAAGGTAAGCACTTCCCCCAAGAGAATTCTTTTCAGGCTTTTTAAAACCTGTTCACGGCTGATCTCAGCGGTCAAGATAAAATTTTATTCTCAAGCCACCTCTTATGATCAGCTAGCAAAGATCACATATCTTCTGGCAAACATAACCCTTCTTTGTGCTAAGCGGTTTTGCAACAACCTCCACCCTGAACCTCCACCCTGAAGGGTCAGGATGTCCTAGCAATCGTGTCCCGATCCATTGCTCTTCTTATATATAGAAGAAACTAGCCACCTCTCCCCAAAGGGTCATTGTTCTGCTTTCCAAACTTCATTAATCAAAGGCCTTTACAGTAGTTGTGATGGGACATCTGACACTAGATGCTTTGCATGTATACACTCTTATTTTTTGAAAAACGGGGAAAAACATGCTAATTATTTGAGCCAGGAAAGTTACACACCCTTGCCTTGCAGTTGTATTCTCAGGAAGCTTTCCTAGAATAGAGCTTTCTCTGACTGCCAGCCTTAGCTACACAAAATAGATGTCTGCAGGATACAAGTTTTTCAGTCATTGCACATTCTTCCGGCTGTTCTTAGTTGGCAGTGAAAGAACGCAAGGGCAGAGAGATTTAGAGGTCAAGAAAGCTTAATAAACACTGCTTAGTTTAGCCTGGCACTTAAAAAAAACAAACCAGTATTGTAGTTGCATTAGATCATTGTACAGTTTTATTTTTATTTTTGTTTCAAGCAAAATAATATACAGTAAAGTCCTTACATGCCTCATAAACAGCTTTGGGGCAATTTGAAACAGGACTTGCCCACAGAAGTTAGCAGAGACTGGGGCAGGGGTGGTTAGTGAGTGGATGAGAACAGAAGGACAACTTTACTGTCGTTTCTTTGCTTTGAAGTTGTGGGTAATCAAGCTGTCAATGAAAACCATCTCTCTAAAACTGGAAAGCACATCCTATGGGCTACACTTGGTTTCACCAAAATGTTTCTAATTCAAAGTTCTTCAGATGGATTCAACCAGGGCTTTTTTTTTCTCATAGAATGCTCAGAACGGAGTTCCGGCACCTTTTTCTTTTACAAAAAAAGCACTGGATTCAACAATTTGCAGAATTTTGGGAAAGTTGGAATAGGCTGCTAGTAGAGGTTCTCTAGTGTAGATCAGTGTTGACTGCATGGTGTCTTTCAAATCTAAAAATGCAGGTAGTCCTCAACTTACAACAGTATGTTTAGTGACCATTCAAAGTTACAACAATACTGGAAAAAAAACGTATGACCATTTTTCACACTTATGACCGTTGCAACATCCCCATGGTCACGTGATCAAAATTCAGACGCGTGACAACTAACTCATATTTATCACCATCGCAGTGTCCTGGGGTCATGCGATCACCTTTTGTGACCTTCCGACAAACGAAGTCAATAGAGAAACCAGATTCACTTAACAACCATGTTACTAACTTAACAACTGAAGTGATTCACTTAACAACTGTGGCAAGAAAGGTTGTAAAGTGGGGCAAAATTCACTTAACAAATGTCTCACTTAGCAAGAGAAATTTTGGGCTCAGTTGAGGTCATAAGTCAAGGTATATCTGTAGTCCCATCAATACATCGAGATGAATTAAAAAGCAATGAAATCTCATGGAGTTTCAACAATCTTGAGTAAGAATGCAAAACATACATGAGATGCTTTGCAATCACATTATTCTTATAAAGATTTTACAAGAATCTGCATTCTTGCATGTGATTTTGGTGATCTCAATCTGAGTTATCATGAAATAGTAGGAGATTTAATGGACGGTATTCAGGCTTGAAAATACTGCTGACTACTAAATGAATTGTCAGTTCAGTCTTTTTAAATCATATCAGATGAAATTGTGCACAAATTTATTTGGGGGTTGATTTTCTTGAGATCAATTGAAATTAACTTTCTAATAGTTACATATATTCCCTTGTGGCATCTCATGTTTTCAATAGGTTATTTTTATCTGCTCATGCTAAGGATAGATACACTCACAAGTAATACTGATTTTCTATTATGGGGCTTACTTACTGAACAAATTGCAGCTGGAATTGAGGCTGGTTGTCTTTTTATTACAGTGGAACAGTGGGTTCAAAATATATCTTTATAGCTTAAAATTTAGGTGTTTTAGATAGATACAGTACATACACTGCCTGGCTGCCCATAAAACTATAAAAAATAAATACCATATCTTTTTGCAGCAGCCACTATTTCCAAACTGCAGAAATAAGTTTGTCCATCCATCCATCCATCCATCCATCCATCCATCCATCCATATTGATTCTGCATAGGCTGAAAATGGCATAAACTCCTTGTCTGTGTTTAATTTTCCTTTGAGATATTCATAGCCAGTGCTTTTTTTGTAAAAGAAAAAGGTGCCGGAACTCACACATGTCATACAACCCACCTTGCCTACCCTACAAGGTTCCATCCAAAAAAGGTGCCGGAACTCCGTTCTGAGCGTTCTATGAGAAAAAAAGCCCTGTTCATAGCAAAATTTTCTTTTGTCCTTCCAAAGTTTTTGCTTTAGAAAATTCATGTTTTAGTCTTTAGAATTCCTGTAGAAACTTTGGATCAAACCAGATATGACATTCAGTCACTTGAGACTAAGTAGAATTATGAGATTCATATTGCACTAAGCCATGTTTACTTTTATCTTCGTATGATATGCACCTTAGGTCAGTGGAAAAAAAACATGGTTTATTTTAAGACAAGGAACCATAATGTGAGCAATGAATCTTTATTGGTTGTTGGTTCTAACTATAAAGTAAGAGCAGCAAAAATAGTATTGGAGGAAAAACATGGATTGCTAATCAAACCATGATAACTTTGACTTACCTTGATGTGTGAATACAGGGTTTTCCTTTAGTCTTTCATCTCCAATTCTTTGGGGAGTCATACTTTTTCTGTACAGTTCCTTTTAGTTTTCTGCATGCAAAGGCTGCCACAATTACTGCTTTAGTTTTGACATCAAAATAATCAGTTAATGTAGCAAACACCAATCAGAATAGAACTGGAAGGGACCTTGGAGGTCTTCTAGTCCAACCCCTTGCTCAAGCAGGAGAACCTCTACCATTTCAGACAGGTGGCTGTCCAGTCTTTTCTTAAAAACCTCCAGTGATGAAGCACCTACAACTTCTGAAGGCAAGCAGTTCTCAGTGATTAATTGTCCTCACTGTTAGGAACTTTCTTCTTAATTCCAGATTGCTTCTCTCCTTGAGTAGTTTCCATTGTTTCTTGTCTTGCCTTCTGGTGCTTTGGAAAATAAGTTGTGGCAGCCCCTCAAATACTGGAATGTTGCTATCATGTCACCCCTAGTCCTTCTTTTCTCTAGATTAGCCATACCCAATTCTTGCAACCGTTCTTCATACAGTATGTTTTTGTCTCCAGGCCCTTAATCATCTTAGTTGCACTTCTTTGCCCTTTTTCCAAAGTCTCAACATCTTTTTTGTAATGTGGTGATGCCATCTGCTTATTTGTGTGACTCTGTGCTTTTATTCTGTTTTCTATCTGATGTTGTGAGCTGCCCAGTCTCGTTTTGAAGTCAGGTGGCAGCTAAATCCAATAAAGAAATAAAGAAATAATAACTCATGTGCAAGCTGTTCAGGAAAATAGTTTATTCAACTTCGACGGCTTTCCAATGCTAAAGACAGAAATCTTAATGACAGAGCTTCTGCTTTGCCTGCAGAGTCCAGAATCCTGGGGCTCCATAGTGGGGAATATATGTAGCTGACAGACGTTTTTTGGACAAGGAGGTTGTGTTCCTTGCTTCTCTTTCTGCAGATATTTCATAACTAGCCTGGAAATGAAAAGACTGCAAAAGGAGACCAAGGTCAGGAACACAAAAAGCCCAACAGACTAATGCACTGGCTCTGTAGATGGCAATTCTTAAGGTAGCTAATGTCCATATTTCTAGCTTAGTGGGATTATTTAGCACTATTAAAAAGAGGCATCATATTTTAGCCTCAACTGTACTGGGTTCCTTATTGCAACCACTGCTATATCTCAAGTATGGTTTGTGGAATAAGCTACAGTTGGAAGGTTCACACACACTCTGGTGCCCTGTGAACATTAGTTGACCAACCATGTTAAGACAAAAGCAGACAAAGCACATTTTGGTTCTGCATGCAAAATCAAATCATCAGACAAGCATGATGTAATTAAACTTCTCTCTCAGGGGGAAAAGAATGCTCCTTCAAGGAGGGAGGGAGAATGTTTGGTTCATTCACCACTTTTGTAATGGAAATCACCCACCGCCACAACTATTGTGTGAGTTCTGTGCCCAGGACTTCTTAGCTCCTGGTTCTAGTTCTAGCTATAGCTAGAACCAAGAACTAAGGTGTCCTGGGCAGATGTCTAATTCTAAGCATAGAATCAAGATCACGCGAAGTAATATTACCGCTTTATAAAGCCCTAGTAAGACCACGCCTGGAATACTGCAGCCAATTTTGGTCACCATTATCACAAAAAAGATGTTGAGAGCTTTGAAAAAAATTCAGAGAAGAGCGACTAAAATGATCAGGGGCCTGGAGACTCAAACATATGAAGAATGGCTACGGGACTTGGGTTTGGCTAGTCTAAAGAAAAGAAGAAATAGGGGAGACATGATAGCAGTATTCCAGCATCTGGGGGCTACTACAAGGCAGAGGGGGCAGGTTTGTTCACCAAAGCACCAGATGGAAGGACGAGAAACAACGGTTGGAAACTGATCAAAGAGAGAAACAACCTGGAATTGAGGAGAAACTTGCTGGCAGTGAGAACAATCCACCAGTGGAACAGCTTACCCCCAAAAATCATGGGCGCTCCATCACTGGAGATTTTTAAGAGGAGACTGGACATTCACTTGTCTAAGATGGTATAGTTTCTCCTGCTTGACTAGAAGACCTTCGAGGTCCCTTCCACCTCTATTCTATTCTACTCTATAATATAATAATGTATAATATATTATTGACTGATGACTGCCAGCAGTTCAATCCTGACCGGTTCAAGGTTGACTCAGCCTTCCATCCTTTCAAGGTTGGTAAGATGAGGACCCAGATAGTTGGGGGACAATATGCTGACTTTTTAAACTGCTTAGAGAGGGCTGTAAAGCACTGTGAAGCGGTATATAAGTCTATGTGCTATTCTATTGCTATATATATAAAATGTATAGTTCTAGTTCTAGAATTATAATTCTAGTTCTAGTTCTAGCTAGTTCTTTAATCTTAAAAGCAGTACTGATATATCTTCTATGTTCCCAAACAGGCAACAGGTTCCAGAAAAGAACCAGAAGAAGAAAAAGACCAAGTGGCGAGGAGACAGAGCAACTGGTTCCCACAAACTGCATTGCGTGATTTTGTGACTCTTCCTGTGTTTTTTCGGGGGGTTTTCCCATTACAATGTGAACCTAAAGAAACAATTGTACAACCTAACTGCAACTTGACTTTTCAAGGAAACAGTTCCTGCCCAAAAGAACTCAAAAGGAAAAATTCTGGGCATTCTTGAGATTCAGCCACACGATTATTTGGCAAACGATGCAGAATGGTTTTACCTTTTTAAAAAAAGAAAAGAAAAACATGTTACTCCAAAGCAGGGGCAAAACAAAACCCAAGTTTTATAACTGTTGGCCATCTCAATAGTCATTATTTTAAAATTACTGGGGTGACTAAAAAAATGTTTTATGTGCAAGCATTCCTAAGGGAACCTTACTTCTAAAGAGTCATTAATGGCTCGGCTTAGTACTGAGCGTCTTGTCAATCAGGGTCAATATTTCCTTTCTTGGCAGAATTTCCTTTTGCACTGGATTCCTGGTATGTCTTCAGTGATGCAAATCATGTATATGTGTCTGTGTGTGTGTATACAAAAGAAGCTGGTGTGTAGCCAGATCTTTAAAAGGCAGTGCCAGCAAAAAGGATGAAGGAACATGGGGGTGGGGGGATGGGGGGGTGTCAGTCCCCATGTGGGTTGTCCAACCTATGTGCCAGGTTGTGTTTTGTCAGTAAAAGGGTGGCTCTGAAAAGAGTGAGAGGGCAGCCATTTTGCTAGTCCTGAGAAATATTTAAATTAAACGGTTATTTACAAATAATAAATATTTGTAAATTTTGTTATTTACTTTTGTTATTTTGAAGAAAAGAAACAGGGATAAATGTTGATGCATAATATCAGAAAGTGCTGATTCTGTAGTTTCTGCAATTTTCGTGGCAAGAGTTTTTGGAAGTGGTTGGCTGATTCTGTGCTGGTTGATACTTTTGGCCTTTTTGTTTAAGCCCCATAATGTAATGACAGTTTTCCCATTATAGTTCTTTCCGGATACCTTGGATTTCTACTGGGAAACAGAAAATGTCGTCTTCAGTAAAACAGTTGCTGTTCTCATGCCATTAATGCAGTCCTCTACTTCTAAAACTCAAGGATTACAGTATTTAATGCTTGGACTTATATGTAGGTGCAATACAACTGCATGTATTTTTCATGTAGGTTCCATCTGAGTCATAATCTTTTTAAAATGGAAAGGATTCCATGCTATTCTATATTCAGAAAGATATTTTCATAAACATACTGTCAGGTAGCATGGTGGATAATGGAATGGTGTATATTGATCCATATAATGTATACTGTATATGTATATTGATTCATATTAACCACTACATCAAATTGGCTGAAAATGATCAGTGGTATTCAAACATGATGCACATATCTTTGTATTCAAAAATGAGACAGAAAAAAGGACCACAATGTTCTTGAAAACAAAGGAACTAGGAAACAAGTTCCAAGCATTGGTAATCATTGCATCAGGTGTTTCAGAGATTTAGTTTTATTCTGGAGACTAAACAGCACCACTCTTTATTCCTTTATCAGATTGCATCATAAGGAAATGGGATGCAAATTATAGCACAGTATGATACTTTAAGCAGTATAGCACAATTAAGATGTCAAGCTGAAATTGGAAAGGTTCAAATTCAGGTCCCTCATTGAACATAACCTTCACTGGATAATCTTGGGCCAGATAGACTTTCTGCCTACTCCATATCCCTACTAAAGCAATGGGAATTACTAGCATACGTGTTTTGTTTCAAACTTAACCAACTTCATGCCCTCCAGGTATCTGTTGAATTATATCAGCCATGCCTCTAGCCTTTATTAGTAAGAATGATTCTGTAACTCTGGCGTTAGACACAAAAAGTTAGCATACCTTGTTTCGGGTCAGGCTAAAGCCCATCTTAATCCAGCATTTGGTGTCTCATAATGGCTTACTAGACACTTCTGAACTACGTACTGCACAAAAGTGGTGGAAATATACCCCTCTTCCACATACTCTGTACAACAATTATTTGGAGGTAATTATTACTCAGAGGTAATAATGAGTCTGCAAAAATCAATAGCCTTAAAATCAGGGGTGTCAAACTGCTGGCCCATGGGCTGGTTTCATCATACCGAAGCCGCGCCCACCCCATTGCCGGCAATGCAAAAAGAGTCATGATATGTCGCGACACGTCGTGTGATGTGGCGAGTTTGACACCCGTGCCTTAAATAGAACTGTCCTACATGAATTTTTCCAATCTTTTTTTTAAAGCCATCCAAATTAGTGGCCCTCACCCTGTCTTATGATAATAAGTAGATGGAGGCCACTTTAAAACTGCTGGCACGATATACAGCTCTGTGGACCAAGCTGCTGGTCTAATTAATGTGTGAATTACACCTGCACATATATAGACTTTGGATAAAATGCCTAATAGTGGAGGGGAAACTCCAAAACCATGCAGTGAAAGAATACAAATATAAGCAGAATTCAGAGAAGAGCTAATGGTCCAGAGAGAACAATTGTTCTTATAAACTGCAGCTCTGGGCTTACTTGAAGCCGTATTATAAAGAGAGCTTTCAGTGCACACGTAAGAGGAGGTTCACCCATTCCGAGCTGGTTTTTCCTCCTCTAAAGCAACTGTTCTGCCAGATGAGAGTAATGAATATGCAGCAGTTCATGGGAATAGCCTCTCTGGCAATTAGGACAAGGGCTGATGTGGAAAGAGGGCAGGCAGACAGACCCTCTTTGCATCTCAATAACGGGAGCACCTCTGCTGTTGTAGCTGAGTGGTGGAAACCAGCCAGGAAGTCTGGCACACAATTCTGGTACAAATAGACCCTTGTATGCCTATTTCCCAAGGAAAGCTGGTGTGGGCGTGGGCATGTGTGTAAAATACAAAGGCAAAGCACTGAAACAACTGCAGGAAATTCAGAAGGAGAACTGATACCCCAACCCTTCTCACGCCATTGTGGAGAAGGAACAAAACACAATGGTGTGATTTGGAGAACCTGCAGCTCCTTTTTTTTTTTTTTGACCTTCCTGTTCTTGGTCACTTGGATTGAGCTGAATTCCCATCACTTCTACATGTTCAAGAAGTATTGGGGGGGGAGTGCTTCCGTCTTCTCGTAATTTCAGCTACTATGATGGGGTGGGGGGGAACATCTGACCATTCCCTTGATTAAACATAAGCCACGTGTAAGGAAATGATGTCTAAGAAAAATTATGAAAAAAAGGAAATGGTATATATGCTAGCTTAAGCTTCTGGAGGAAAGGCGGAACATCCATTTAGGATAAAATATATTCTCCTGCTGATGCAAAGTTCAGAACTTAACAAACCTTCTGTTATTCCTTAAAAAAAGAGGCTGTTGTGTAATCTTGCATGTGGGGAAGGTTTAAGGAGAAATCCCCTTATAAAGCCAAGAGAATCACATAAGCAATATCAGAGTAGAGCCAGTGGTCCAGAGAGAGAAAAAAATCAGCATCAGTAAAAAGGAGTTTATGGGGATGGAACCAGGAAAAAGTGGCAATTGCATGTACAGGGTATTACAAATAATTCAGCCCAGTCCATCTAATTTATTTGTTACGTGTATCTGGAGTTTCAGGGCATCCTCAGTTCCTGGTAGAGAAGATGGTTTGAGAGAGGATATTGGGACTTCCTGTAGTGTGACTTAAGCAGGATCTCACTACTCATGCTTCTTCCCACTATCCTACTTATTGAAAATGGATGATAGGTGAAGAAGCAGCTTTTTCAAAAACAAAAACTGATTTCCCCTTTATTCAGGCTTCCTAGTCTGCAGCCAACCAATCAGATATTTCAGGAGACGATGCCAAAAGCTAGAGATTGTCATAACAACTCATATTCCAACATCAGAGGGTGGTTTTCTACAAAGCATGAATTATGTTTTTGCCCAAAATGACCTTTAAACAAGCCATCAACAACCAAACAAAATCTCTTCTTGTGTGCCCTGGCTGCTGCTGTGTCATTTGGTCCTTGGGGATTCTGTGGACCAGGATACCCATCATACAGAGAAGGGTGAGAAAGGATAGGCTATGTCTCCACTCGGTTCACAGAAATGGAACGTGCGAAACCATCAGAAGATAGCGCCGTTGCTGCTCACTCAAGTTTATTTTATTTTTATTTTTTAATCAAGTTTTATTGTTAAAAACATTGGACACAATGTGAACGGACTGACATACCTTCTTGTCTTACATTGTTTTTGAGATTTACATATATATATACACATAATATACACATCAGTTATATACAATTATACCTTATTTAAAACAATCAACCAATCCATGAACTCAAATGGAGACCTTCCTTTTGTTCCCACCAAAAGTAAAACTTATTCCAGATTTTATAATAGCCTAATTGATCTTTATTCTTGATTTCCAGTGTTAATTTGTCCATTTCTGCGCATGCCCAAATTTTATTTGTCACCTCGCTTTCCTCTGGTATTTCACTCCTTTTCCAATTCTGGGCGAACGACATTCTGCTGTAATGATATGGATCATCAAATATAACTCTTCTTTGGAGTATTTCTCATCTGTTATGCCCAATAAAAAAATTCTGGTCTAAACTCGACTTTGCATCCTAATATTTCTTTTAACCAAGTCCAAATCCTTTGCCAATATCTTTGTGTCTTACTACAAGACCACCATACATGAAAATATGTGCTTATTTCTTCAGAGCATTTCCAACAGCTAGGAGATATTGTCTTGTACATTTTGGCTAAACGTGCTGGGGGGAGATGCCATCGATAAAACGTTTTAAATAAATTTTCTTTATAGGCTGAGGCCAGTGTTATCCTTTTATTTCTATCCCAGAGCATTTGCCATATGTCTAGATCGATGCCATGTCCCAAATTTTTGGCCCAAGTCAACATAGTTTCCTTCACTTGTTCCTCAAACATTTTATATCCCAGAAGAAAACTATACAATTTCCTTATTTGTTTGTCATCTGGCCCCAATAATATTTTATCCAAAGGGGTTTCTTGGGTATTTATCCCCCATTCTTTCTTATCTTTCCCAAATCTTGATTGTATCTGTAGATAGGCCCACCAATCTAATTTTATCCCTTGTAGTTCTAATTCGCTTCTAGATTTCAATTCCCCCTCATTATCCATAATATCTTGTATGTAATATTATTACCCAAATTAAACAGATTTGAATAAACAATCGCTTCAAAGGTGGACAACCAGACTGGCACTTTGGTATAGTTTTGGTTTCTAATTTTGTTCCAAATATTGAATAACGCTTGTCTAATCCGATGTTTTTGAAAATGTAGAAATAATCCTTGTTTCTCAGTCCATAGAAAAGCATGCCAACCAAATTGTAAATCATAGCCTTCTAAAGTTAGTAATCTTCTAGTATTCTTCAGAATTATCCATTCTCTAATCCAATTTAACACTGCGGCATAATAATATATTTCCCAGACTGGCAATCCAAATCCCCCATTTTCCTTTGCATCCTACAAATATTTCATTTTAATTCTTGGTTTTTTCCCTTGCCAAATAAAATTTAATGACAGTTTATTCAAATTTCAAAAAAAAATTGAATCAAGTTGTATTGGAATATTTTGAAACAGGAACAAGATTTTAGGCAAGACATTCATTTTAATCACCGCAATTCTCCCCACTAGTGAAAGGCTCAAGTTTCCCCATCTTTCCAAATCACCTTTTATTTGTTTCACTATTTTATCGTAATTGTCTTCTTTAAGTGAAGTGCATCTAGCCGTGATAGTGATTCCTAAATATTTTATTTTCTTAACTATTTCTATGTCCATAATGCTAACCAAATTATCTTTCTGTTTATTAGTCATATTTTTAACAATCATCTTGGTTTTACACCTATTTATTTTCAGCCCAGCGACTTCCCCATATTTAACTAATTCTTCCAATAATTTCGGTCCTGAATGTTGTGGGTCCTCCATGATAAAGACCAAATCATCCGCAAATGCTTGAAGCTTGAAAGTTTCCTTTTTAATGTCTAATCCTTTTATCTGCGGTTCATTTCTAATTATCCTCGTTAGGACTTCTAATGCCAATATAAACAGTAATGGAGATAAGGGGCAGCCTTGCCGTGTTCCCTTTTGTATTTGAAATTTCCTAGATGCTTCCCCGTTTATAATTACTTTTGCTTCCTGATTAATATAAATTGCCCTTATTATATTTATAAATTTTTCACCCATAGCCATATATCTAAGTTGTTGATATAAGAACGACCATTTAACATTATCAAAGGCCTTCTGGGCATCTAGAAATAACAACACCATCTGTTGTCCACTATGTGATACATAATATTCTAAGGTGTCCAATATTACCCTTGTGCTTAGTTTGCCTTTTAGCAAGGAAACCGTTCTGATCCACATGTATAAAATCATTTAGGAACTGGGGAGGAGGAGGCCAGTAATGGCCGACAAGAAGATCTGACAGAGGGACAGAGCGAGTGGCGAGACAAGCGACGAGGGATAAGGCGACAGGCGAGAGTGACAAGAAGAGGAAGCCAGGAAGTCAGTAGATTGTAAACTAGCTGCGAGAGTAGGCGAACTGACAGAAAAGCAATGGGGCAAAGATAAACTTTGGAGTTTTGGAGACTGAATTTTTGAGAAAATCCTTGGGAGACTGAATTTTTGAGAAAAAAATTGTGTGGATTATTAATCGAAGGAAAGTGAATTGTTTGGACTGTCTTGAAAAGTTTTGAACTTTTGAATTTTTGCCTTACATGCCATGGGTGGATAACAGACCTAAGATGGAGTAAGTGATACAGCAATTTAGGAACTGAAGTCTGGATAGTGGGACACCTACTGGCCTTTGGTGGCTGGGAAAGATACAAAAGGAGTTAATTTTGGAGTTGGAAACCAAATATGAAAGTGATTTTGATACATATTTAGATAAACATAAATATATAACCTGTTTGCCTGCTAATAACCATTTGGCTGTAACTGTCGACTGCTAGAATTGGATAGAATTGAAATAATTAGCTAAGAAATGAACTATATGATTGTTAAAGACATAGATACACATATAATTATATTGTTATATAGTTAAAGGTTTATACAAGGCTAAAGGAATTAGGCATTTGCAAAGTGTATTGATTGAGTAATCTGGCTAAATATGACAAGCATTCCAAATCTAACTAAGATTAGTGCAGGAAAGAGGGCAACGCCACAGGGGCTAGGGATGTCTTCAAGCCCTTCTAGCCAGAAGTCCATTGAGGACATGCTACAAAGGGAAAGGTCAAACTCCTTTAAAGATTTACAAGTCCTCTTACAAAATATTCATGAAGCAATGACCAAGAACCATGAGGAGATGAAGAAAGAGATAGGTCAAGTAAGAAACGATACTGGTGAGCTTAAGGAAAGAATACAAGCGATTGAGTACATGTAAGGCTGGTCAAAAAATCGATTCAGGATGAACTATTACATAGATCAAGAGAAGAGCCATTAGACTTTGGAGGACAACAGATAACAGTTCTCAAACAAATACCTAAAAGGATGAGGGACTTGAGATGGGGTTATCAATTCTTAACATTGAAATTGATTAGATATAATGTGAATTTTAGATGGCTAATCCCAGAAGGTATTTTAGTCACATGGCAAGATAGAAGGTACAGATTGGATTTGATAGAGAAGGCAGAAGATTTCTATAAACTCCACTTTAATAATGAAGATGAAGTAGAAGTAGAAGATCAAGATGGAAGGGATATAAGAGAAAGAGATGTAAGATGGATAGCCATAGAAGGGAAAGTATTAGGAGCAGAGGACAGAGGAAATAAATCTGGAGAGACCACAGAGATATATGGGGGTAGAGATAAAGATGCGAGAGAGCCCCGGACGATGAGAAGCACAAAACCTAGATATAAGTAAAATAAAGGGAGAAGAATGTAGGATCTTGTCCCTGAATATTAATGGGTAAAACTCACCAATGAAAAGACGGAAATTTTTTAATAAACTTATTTGTCAAAAATTAGACTTAATTGCAATTCAAGAAGTTCATATAAAGGAACAACAAAAATATCTGTTAGATCAACCAAAACTAGGAAATCTATTTGTCTCATTAGACCGACAAAAAAGAGGGGGGTGGCATTATACGTGAATGAGAAATTGGTAGCTAAACAAATTTATAATGATAGAGAGGGTAGAATATTGATAGTTGAGGTAGAAATAAACTATAGGAAGGTAATGATTGTAGAAATATATGCCCCAAATGGAAATCAAGAACAGTTTTTTAAAGCATTACATAATAAGATATGTAGTATAGACTACGATGAGATTTGTCTGTTAGGAGATTTTAATGCCATTATAGACAACAATTTGGACTATAAGGGTAATAAGACCAGGAAAAGGAAGAGAAGAATATTACCGAGATCCTTTTTTAAATTGGCCAAAGATTTAAACATTCAGGATATATGGAGGGAAAGGAACCGCGAGGCTAGACAGTATACATACTATTCTAACCCACTCAAGTTTATTAATTGCCATTCACAAGTTAGCATATTTTCATGCTTTCTTTGTCCCTCACTACATATTAAGAGAAGCCACAAGACATTATCGAGCCTGTTTTTAGTTTAGCATGGTTCATGGATGAATGTCTATGCTCCACTAATTTTATTCCTTTCTAAAATACTTTAACCAACTTATTCTTAAAAGACTCTAAGCGGTATGAAAACAGAAACAAGCCATTGCAAAAATAAATACATAGAAATGGCAGACATGGTCTGTTCACTTGGATTGGGTGGGAGAGGCAGCCTTGTAGCTATGCAGCCCTTGAGCCATTTTGGATTTTATAGGTAAGAGTCAGCATCTTGAATGGGATTCAGAGTCAATACTACTCTCACTGCAAAGATATTACATAACAATAATAAGAATATCCCACCAGCATTTGAATGTATCTGAGTAAGAATGTGTGTATGTTTGTTATATTGAAAGAAGAAACCAGATACCATCTACTATACTTGCCTTGAATTACTGGTGCATTTTTTTTAGCTCTATGGCATATGCAATACCAATACTTCAGTTCATTAGAGGTTTCTGACATGCGTTCCTAAGCATCAAGATCGAAAGCGTCATCCAGGCCTGTGTTAGAGTTTCAAATCCATTTGAATGAAAAATGTGTTTGAGTGAGATCCAGGGGCGCCTCTAGAATTTTGCTTTCTTTTTTAGTTGAGCTAGAAGTCCAAAAACAAAATAGAGAAGCAGCTGATTTGGAGAGCCATAAACAGGCAGCCATTTTTTTAACTATTTAATATAGTTAGGGTAGAAAAACATTCTTTTACAATCATCAGCCTCAGGGACTAAATAAGCTGGGTCTGTAGACTTTGCTCCTGGGCTAAATGGGGAGGACTTATAAAAGAGGCTTGTCTCTCCCATCAGCATTGATGACAAGTATGCCAGCTACCACCAAGATCCAGATAATATGTGGGTGCTTATTCCAAGTTATTATCTTTTAGTGTTTCATTAACAGATAGCTACCATATAGAAAGGTTGTGAAGACTGCATTAGTAGTATGCATGGAAACTGCTAAAATTGAATTGGAACAGGATGTTTTGTTTTGCTTTGTTGTTTGCTTGTGTTTTGGTTTTAACTTCCATTATCATTACCAACCTCCACTATTTAATGTTTTCCTTCCAAGTTTCCTTCCAAGCAGCCATGTGTAGCACAAGAGAGCTATGCCATAAAACCACCAGGGAAACAAGATTATTAGCTTGACCTCATGGCATAATAAATCCACCATATGCACAGTCATATCTTCCCCTTGCTGTTAAGAATGCATTCATTCGGATCTTAGAGGATTAGTCACTGGCAATAAATACATAACGTGGCATGCTCACCAGATGCATGAAATGTTAGGCATGCATTACCTTGATTTTTAAGTCACGATTGAAAAAGAAATAAACTTAAGGCAGGAACGTATCAACATAATTTTGAAATTTTTCTTATTTGCATATGCCAAATAATTACACTTTTCTATACATCAGACTGAAGTGCAATCTGGCATGCTCTTAGCTCTTGGGAAGGAGGACACTTGTGACAACATAATTGTCTTTCTCCTAGAAATAGTGATTACAATGGTATTAAAAGGTCAGGTGAGGTAGCTGCCTGCCGTTAAAAGCCTTGTCTATTGGGAGGAAATGTTTTGTCCAGCCAAAAGGCAAGAAGAGTTGTGGTGCATTTCTTCCCTTTTTTATTCCTTAAACAAATTTGAACTCAACCTTTAAAGCACCTCCCATCCTGGGATAAGCCCTCAAGCCAGTAGTAGGAAAGAACACACCTATGACTCTTGGTGCTGAATGAGCTTGGTTGTTTTCTTGCAGACATTACGTCTGTCCATGTATTGTGAAATTAACTTACAGTCACCAACACTGACAGGGCACACTATTAGAATAAAAAATGAGAGTTAAACCCCACTCCCTACTAGTACTGATGATGTTACCTAGTTGGGAAATGAAACATCTGTAAGAAAACAACCAAGCTCAGAGAGCACCAAAGATCCCCCATTTCAACTCTGATCTACAAATATTCTCCTCTATCGGTACTCCTAAGATTCTGTATATAAACAGAATCAAGGATACCATGGCTTCACTTCTGCCTCATGAGCACACGGTTGTAATATTTATTTATTTATTTATTTATTTATTTAATTGGATTTGTATACCGCCCTTTCCCGAAGGACTCAGGGCGGTTTACAGGGAATTAAAACAAGAAATACAAAAATTAAAAACAATTAAAAAAATTATAATAGTCCCTGAGAGAATAAAAACCCCAATTAAAATTAAAATTCTCAGCCTGGGCCAGAGAGCTCGAAGAGCCAGGTCTTCAGGTCCCGGCAGAATGAACGGAGGTTGGGGGCAGTCCTCAACTCCACAGGCAGCTGGTTCCAGAGGGCAGGCGCACCCACTGAGAAGGCCCTCCCCCTGGGCGTTACCCGCCGGCAATCTTTTACCAGCGGCACCCTGAGAAGACCCTCCCTGTGGGAGCGCACTGGACGAAGGGAACTTGATGCCGGCAGCAGGTGTTCCCTCAAATATCCCAGACCCAAGCCATTTAGGGCTTTATAGGTCATTACCAGCACCTTGAATCTCACCCGGAGGGCAACCGGAAGCCAATGAGGCTCGCGGAGAAGAGGTGTTACATGGGAGTATCGGGAAACCCCCATCACAACTCGTGCGGCTGCATTCTGCACCAGCTGAAGCCTCCGAGTGGTCCTCAAGGGCAGCCCCATGTAGAGAGCATTGCAGTAGTCTAAACGGGAGGTCACGAGCGCATGAGTGACTGTGCGTAGGGCATCTCGGTCCAGGTAGGGTCGCAACTGGCGCACCAGGCGAACCTGGTAATACAAGTATGATCAGTGGGGATCATAATTTTTTTACAGAAGGGAAAAATAGCAAATGTGATGTATGGAGTACATATGACCCAGATGCCAAGACCCAGCCAACAAGCAAAGTGGTTTTACAGAACTAGCACTGCTTGGCCTTGGACACTTTTCCATCACTTTCCACAATCTTCCGTGTCTTTAGCAGCAACTTCACAAAAAGAAAGTTGTGATATAGCAAATTCCCAATCAGCATGAGAGTTAGGTTTTATGTAACAAACTTGAAGAGGCTGTATTAAAGACACGTTTTTCTATCTATAATCAATAGATATGCTACTATATGGAAGTGAAGACATCCGCCTCAAATCCCAAACATAAAGAAATGGCAGGGCAAGAGTTCCTGATCTGGGCTGCAAAAATCCAGACTACCACAAGAAGGCAGCAAA
Organism: Vipera ursinii; assembly: GCF_947247035.1. NCBI lineage: Eukaryota > Metazoa > Chordata > Lepidosauria > Squamata > Viperidae > Vipera > Vipera ursinii. The sequence continues at coordinate 126,520,221 of NC_139512.1, forward strand.
AAGCATATTTTCCGTAAGTCCATGCTGTCATCTCCAGCTGAATTCTGGTAAAACTAGGTGGGGTTTTGTTTTTGTTTTTATTATTTTTGTACTAAAATTGACAGGAACACACTCACTTCGTTCAAGAGATCATTTTGTTCTGCCAACTCAAAGTACATCATATTTTGGGTGGCTGATTCAGATATTTGCATGCACCTAAGTACTTCTGTGTGGAGCTTTTAACATTCACCTGATTCAAAAGGAGAAGGAGGAAGGTGAGGAAGATCGTGGGAACCTCCTGCTTAAGGATGTTTCAGTTCATAGCCCAATTATAGACAAACTGGACATCATGACTGAGAAGGAATTGGGACCAGAGGCAAGCAGAAGGCTAAATTGAAATCAGGATGAAAACAGAAGGCAGCCCCATAGTTAGGATCAAAGAATTGAACCATAAACAGAAGATCTGCCAGACATTGGGGGGGATTACTACAGCAAGTCATCAGTTGCAAGCCTCTTCCTGTCCAAAGCAATCCATTGGCCATCAATAATAGGGAAAGTCAGTCCACGTCTGAGAAGTGGCTGCAGGAATATATATATGAAAGTCTACTTCACCAGGTATGGCAGAAAGCAGCAGTTTCTGACATGAATACTAGACTCTCTTCATCAAGGTCAAGAAGTGACCCAGTTTGCTTCAATGAGGCACTTTGCATTGCCTCACAGTGTCCGCAGGTACTAATAACAATCGAAAGAGACTTTCAATTGTTTCAACAGTTCTATTTCCTCCTGTGGCGCTTCTAACAGCTGCCTGTTAGTTGTTTCCCGTAAAGATTCTCACCACTGTCTTGATGCACAATTATTCTTGGTAATATGTATTTGGAGCTTGGCCTGGGTAAAAGAAAATAGGTAATAATTTTTGAATGTAAAGAAAAGCCGGTTTGGTGTAATGATTAAAGCCTCAGGTTAGGAGGTCAGGGATTCTAGTCCTTCTTTAGCTATGTAGAAATCACTCTATTTTAGCCCTAGGAAGGAAGAAATAGCAAACCACTTCTGAAAAACATTGCCAAGAAAGCTGCAGGGGCTTATTCAGGCAGTCTTTGAGAACTGAACACAATTGAATAGAAGTTTTTTAAAAAGGATAATTTTACAAAAAGGCGCTTTCCGATTATCAGTTCTTAGCACAGGACTGCCAGTCAAAATTCATAATGTGGCTCTGGCAACAGAGGTGTGTGTTAAAAATGGAAGTAATAGAAAATACAGGTGGTTTACAAATAGGAGACAATGTCGTATGAATTCCTGTCAAAATTCCTGTATATATTTGGCTAAATATCAGATAAGGGTGTTTTGTGGAAAAATCAATGCTAATTCACAATTTTTGGGCAACATTATTGTAATGAAGACACAGATGAAACATCTTCATTATTTAGGATTGAATTTATGCATTAGGTTCTGTGCAGTGCATTTTGGAGATCTTTTTTTGTAAAGCTACAGAGAATCTGTCATCATGGAATGTTAGCTAGACAGAAGAGTCCTTTTTAAATTAAGAGCTTTCTGTCCAGTGTCATAGAAAGTGGAAGCAAATAGTTTTTCCATCTATTCATAATGGGCTAATGATAAGCACAACTGAGTGATTCTATATAGAAAGAATGGCACAATAGTACCATTTACACCTAAGGTAGATAATTTGTAGAATCTGATTGATTGATTGATTGATTGATTGGTTGGTTGGTTGGTTGGTTAGTTGGTTGAACTGAATGAATGAATATATACTATTAATTCAGTGTTAGTATTTAGAAATATGGTTTTAATAGAATCCTGGGATTCACCAAATATAGCCAAGTATGAACCATCTATATAGGTTTGATATGTCAAACTAAGGAGAAATTTCCTAACAATAAGAGCAATTAACCCAGGGGTAGGCAACCTTGGCTCTTTTATGACTCATGGACTTCAACTCCCAGAATGCCTGAACCAGCATAGCTGGTTCAGGCATTCTGGGAGTTGAAGTCCACGAGTCATAAAAGAGCCAAGTTTGCCTACCCCAACCAATGATAAAGCTTGCCTCCCAGAGTTGTGGGTGCTCCAACATTGGAGGTTTTCTAGGAAAGATTGGATATCCATTTGTTTGGAATGGTATAAGGATTCCTGTCTTGGGCAGGAGTTTGGATTAGAAGACCTCTAAGGTCCCTTCCAGGCCCATGATTCTATGATATATCCAGAGAAGGAAACAACATTATGTTTTGGAACAATAAGATATTTTGGTTTCTTATAGGAAAACCAAAAGCAGTGCTTTAACAAGCAGTGCCTGTTTTCCCACAAACTTTTACTTTGACTCCTGCAGATGAACCAAGATTAATATAAATAAAAATAAGGATAAAGATAAATGCATGCGTATATGCAAGAACGTAGCAGACTCACCAAAAGAAGGCAGTAATCTTGGTGAGCCTATGAGTTATTATCAGATAAAAAAAACATTGCTCAGTGGTGTTTATATGCAATTTTAACTTTATTGGTGCCTAGTTCTCACCCTTTATTCAGAAGTCACCTGTCAAGTAATTCCTCCTTTCACATTTTCTCCAATTGTCTATTACAAGTCTACATATGGCCTATTAATTTTGCTACAGTATCAGACTTCCTGATCAATGTTGTGAATTCACCATCCCTTACTCTCTAAAGCCAGACAAAAGCCATGCATAATGCATCAACCCGTGGAGCAAATTCAGCAGAATATCTTCCTCTTTCGCGGGTTCTGTTCTTGCTGCCACAAGCTAATAATACTAAAGGGTTCAAAATAAAAAGCAGGAATCGATGTGTAAATCAAAGAGGCCATTACGTGTATCATATATCTTCTTGAGATTAAGTGGTCCCTTGGTTCCCAAAGGGCTGAAGAAAATGGGGTCTCCTGAAAGCAGCGGGTAATTCTCTTGGATGTTATCCAGCAATTAAAACATTACTCAAGATAAAACAGATGTGCAGATTTTAGGAGCAGAGCCATAAATCCACCTTTATAAATGAGCTCTGGGCAATGACGTATATTTACAGAAATGAGTGATGAGTTGTAGTCTAAAAAAATCTATCTGCAGAATATCAGAGTGAGGGCAAGGCTCCTTATGAAGGCAAGAAGACTTAAAATAAGTACAGCACTGCGAGTTGGACAATGTACAGTTCCTCAATAGCTCAGTTGGTGTTAGCTTTGTTCTGTTTAATTGTCGACACCAAATAAGAGAATGGAAACCTTAGCATTGACATTAATGCTTACTAAACATATATTTGGGGGATTTCCCTGTGCCTTGATGAGACATTGGTAATAATATTCAAGTTACCCTATTCCTTAAATTGATTCTACCACTTGTGTGCTAAATATGCATGCAAAGTGCTCTTGTTTGGTCTTGAGTATGTTTATTGCTTATTCACAGAGCAACAACAGCTCTCCAGGGCACTGCTGGATCTAAAACGATAAGGAAACATCAGATCCAATCTTCAAAGGATGAAATTGCAAACAAAGCATAAAACAATACAGCAGCACTATAACTGCCCACTTGAAACCGATGATTTCTTCTGATGAGAATACAGATATGATAATGCATGCATGCATTCATTTGAAAATTGTTGTCTCGGCTCCTAATAGTATCAACAGAACACGATTTTGTGCAGTCATGCTGACTTTTCCTTCTAGATTCTTTGTTGTTGTTTTCTGCAAACATTAACCATGGGTTGTAATACAGGTAGCTCTTGTCTGGCTATGGTCAAGAATGCTGAATAACAAGGCCCTCCCTGTTCACCAGGACAACACACAGTCCATTACAAGACTGAAATCTCGTAGGCCAACATGGAAAACAGCTATTCATGGGCTCTTGGTTTGACCTTTGAACTTGGCGATTCATCACCATTCGGGGGGACATCTTCAGTGCACTTTGAATTGCACTGGTCTATTCAAACACGTCTCAAACAGCTATTCATTTAACATCTATCCAGTTTAACCCCGAGAATGCGTGGAGAGAGGAGTAGGAGGACAGCACACACACCTCCGAGAAAGAAATATTTTGGGAATATTAAAAGGCAGAATATTATATTTCCCCAAAGAATCTTAAAGGCAGAAAAGCAGACCCAGTTTTTCTTAATAGCCCCAAGCAGAAACTAGGCAGAGGCCAAGTCTCTAGAAATACAGATTTGATAATCCTATTCAGATAGGTTGGAACCAGGAAACTAGGAGCTGATTAGAAAGACAAAGACCCCTAAAATCTACATACCCCACCCAAACTCTAAAGACATAACCTTTAAGACATAATATGATTAACCCACCACCATCAAAATACCAAAAGGACATGCTCAAAGCTCAGGTCAAAGTTCATGCTACAGGAACAGGTACTGCGAACACAAAAGCCCAAGAAGGTATACAAACCCACTACTCCCAGCTACATGTGGTCAACTTTCCCAGAGCCATCTTTCTGTCTTGCTCTGATCTTCAATAAATTACAACCTTCTTTCTAAAGCAGTCTCCATTTTGTTCATTCCCAGCTTGGACTGAACCCTGATGAAGATTTTTCTTTCAACAGAGGAATGGTGCAAGGTGCCTTCTTCTGGCCTGACCATTAGTGATCCCTCTGTCAAACCACCTGGTTTTAACCTGCCTCGCTCTGTCTGGTCAAAATTGAACAGAATTAGGTGTGATACTGGAAGAGATGCCTCTGACCTGTATCAATGGGGATGGAAAGATTCCAGTGGTGCCAGTGTGCAAACTATTAAACATATTTTACAAGATTGCCCCTGATATGCATTCTCTGGTTCCCTAGAAGATCTGCACAAAGCAAATTGCCAGAGTGATCACTTGGATCGCTGAACTGGACATCCAGTTATGAGACCACTGCCATACCCTGTAGAAGTTTGTGTATATGTTTACTTCTGTCATGTTCTCAACATACACTAAATAATAGCAGGTAGTCCTTGACTTGCAGCCACAACTGAGCCCAAAATTTCTGTTGCTAAGCGAAACGTTTGTTAAGTGGGTTTTGACCCATTTTACGATTTTCTTGCCACAGTTGTTAAGTGAATCACTGCAGTTTTTAAGTTAGTAATATGGCTTCCCTATTGACTTTGCTTGTCAGAAGGTCACAAAAGGTGATTACATGACCCTGGGACACTGCAACTGTCATAAATATGAGTAACATATGACATTTGAAGTAAACTGGGTTTCCCACTCTGCTGTGGAACTAAGTAGGGTGCCAAAAGGTTCTGTGTCTCTTTCCCCATCTTTTGTGAGCCCTCTGACACAATGGATACAGCCAGAAAACCAAAATTGAGTTATGAGCAAAATATGACAATCACTGAGATTGAATGCTAACTTTAACCATGTTTTTCCCCCACTGTGGTTTTCTGAACAACCCAAGTAGCTTGATTTATCTACAATACTAACCCATGCACCATGGCTGTATAGCCACAATCACATACTACAGATGTTTCATACAAAGCAAAGCATACAATGCATGATGTAAATTGGATCCTCCCATAGAGTAACCTGATTGAAGTATAGTGGTCTTGGAATAAAACCTTTACCAGGGGAAGATCAGAAATCAGGTGAGAAAATAAAAATCACTGCTTCGATCCCAGCCATCAGTCATTCTTAAAAGGTATTTTTTGATTTGGGTTTGGGAAAATCTGTTTTCACAATCAGAAATCCTGCCCTAGCCATGGTTAATCGTGTTTCGTGTTATTGAATCTGTCCCTTTAGGGCCTGAAAAAGAGAATGTGTTGGGAAGGAGGAATGAAAATAAAAAAATGTGTGCGCTACATGTAACCAGTCAGAGCTCATTCAATGTTCTGATATAGTTCTGGTTTACATTTAGAAAATACAGTTTCTCGGCCTGTTATTCCTGTCTGGTTTTGTGGGCTGCGTCCTTTGAGGAATGGAAAGGCAGAACCTCTGCTAGTGGAATGGAGCAAAATATGACATGCCCTTTGCAACAGTTCTCCATCCATTCATGATCCTGACATGTAGTAGGCAGTTAATTTTACATTCTGCCTTTCCTCCAAGAGCTCAAAGTGATATGTTGACAGATATGCAAAGGGAGAGCATCACAGCTTCACAAAATAGCTACTATGCTAGCTCATCAGTTATAAAATAGTGGCTTTGGGTTTTAGGGTCTTATTTATCTAAGGATTTGCCATCTTTAGGGCAGATACTGTCCCAGACAGACCTGATGCATAATGTGGGGTTCCTTCTGGATTCATGGCTCCAGATCAAAGAGAGCCTTTGCATAGCTTTATGCTATGCACCTGTTGCACCCTTTCTGGACCAGGAGGCTCTACTGTCAATCACCCATGCCCTAAGACACCTCCCAGATGGACTACTGTAATTCATTGTACATGGGGTTGCCCTTGAGTATCTGGAAGCTTCAGCTGGTGCAAAATGACGCACCATGGGCAGTTAACAAGTGCCCCCAAGAATAGCACATCTTACATCTCTGCTCTTGAACCTTCAATGGTTACTAGTGTCTCTGTATATCCTCGTTTACTACAACTACTAACCTTTTCACTTGGCAGGTTTCTTTATTTTTTACAACTTTCCTAGAAGTGCTGTTCTTAATAGAGGATAATATTTTGTTTTTAATTAAAATCTCCTTTAACAAACAAAAATCCAGGGGAGCACAGAGCTAGTAAATGCCAAGGAAAATCCTACAGACATTTTGATGCCTGGGGTCACTATGACGGGAATTTCATTACTACCATGTTATTGGATATTTCTTTATGAAAAATACAACCCTATGCTTTCAATAGCTTTGTGTCAAGGATTTACAGTCTTATCAAAACTGCTAATTTGCCAATCTGCAATTGGCAATATTCAGACCATCATTAAGCTATGAATTATTGTTGCCTTTGTCTTATGAGAATGGATTTTAATAGAGCTTAATGAATTTTGAGCCTGTTTCTTCTTTAGTGATCCTCTTCAATGGTCATTTAAAGTGTTGTGGATACATGTGTATAAGACAAAGCTTGGTTCAAAATGAGAATCTGACCAAACCAATTATTAATTAAGCAAGTTTTATTACTAAACACAAAGGATAATTTTTTTAAGGAAATCCTTTATAAGCAAAGCCTAACACCTCACTAGCTATATCCTACCAGGAGATTCAGAGAGCATTCGCCCCAGGTAAGTGTTTCTTGGAACAAAGGCAGAAGGAAGAGACCTATCATCAGCAATCTCTTATATAGAACAAGCAGGCAGAAGGACAAACAAAAGACACAGAGTGAATCCTGAACTGTCTAAGTGCACCCATTGCTCTTGTGATCAGGAGGTCTTAAGATGCTGAAGAATCAGTGTTACCAAATATCCTGGGTACTGAACCAGTGTTATATATTGTTTTCAGAAACATTGCAGGTAGTCCTTGACTTACGACCACAATTGGGAATTTCAATCATTAAGTTGTGATGGTTGTAAGCTGAGGGACCTATATGATGGGATGACTGTTTTTACAGTGGTTGTTAAGTGAATCACACGGTTGTACATTTTGCCAGAAACTGGCACAAAACACCAAAAATTGCAGTCATTTAACTGTGGGACCATGGCAACCAGTCATAAATGTGAACCAATTGCCAAGTACACAAAATATAGTCACGACACGGGGAGAGGACAAAATTACAATGGTTGGAAATACTTTATGGGCCATACTCTTTCCAAGGCTGTTGTATCTTTGAACAGTGGTTTAATCACTGGTTATAAATTACTTGGACTACAAGTAACTTCTTAAATTGTACTACTATATCTAGACTGCAAAGTTCAGAGGGCCACTAGATGATAGCAAAGAGTTAAAGATAATTCTAGGTCTTGGCTGTCATTCAGTGATTGTTAGCCCAATGAATCAAGGAGAGAAGTCAGGTGTACAATTGCAGGTATTTTGTGGGAGAACCATTGCCTGCTCCCAAAATTGGAAATGTGAGAATAGAATAGAACAGAACGGAACGGAACAGAACAGAACAGAATAGAATCTGGAAGGGACCTTGGAGGTCTTCCAGTCCAGCCCCCTGCTCAAGCAGGAGGGCCTATACCATCTCGGACAAGTGACTGTCTAGTCTCCTGTTAAAATTTTTAATTTTTAATTTTAAATTTTTAACTGTGTAGTTAATTTATTTTAGGGCTGTTATTTAATTCTTTTTTAATTTTTGTATTGTTGTTTTTTATTGTTGTTAGCCGCCCTGAGTCCTTCAGAAGATAGGGCGGCATATAAGTCCCAAAAATAAATAAATAAAATAAATAAATAAAAACCTCCAGTAATGCAGTGCCCACGATTTCTGGAGGCAAGATGTTCCACTGGTTACTTGTCCTCACTGTTAGGAACTTTTTCCTTAATTCCAGGTTGCTTCTCTCTTTGATCAGTTTCCAACCATTGTTCTTTGTCCTGCCATCTGCTGCTTTGGAGAATAGTTTGATTCCCTCTTCTTTGTGGCAGCCCCTCAAATACTGGAATACTGCTATCACGTCACCCCTATTTCTTCTTTTCTTTAGACAAGCCAAACCCAAGTCCTGCAGCCATTCTTCATATGTTTTAGTCTCCAGGCCTTGGCCCAAAGAGTTAGGTTTATTTTTCTTCTATTCAATCATGTCCGATTTTCAGAGATTGCCTGGACAAGTCAATGAAGTTATTTTGGCAAGATTTTCAGAAGTGGTTTGCCCTTAATTCCTTCCTAATGCTCAAAGAGTGGCCGATCCAAAGAGGGACTAGAACTCACTATCTCCCAGTTTCTAGCCTGATGCCTTAATCACTACACCAAACTGGTTCTCCATTTAGGAGTGGCTGTAACATTATTTTATTGAATTAAGATAAAGCTAAAAATCTATACAGGCCAAAGATAAAATCAAACACATTCAACACAGGTGTTCAGCTGCAAAAAGAAAAATGTAGGTTTCTGCAAGTTTCATTTTACATCAGTCGTGGGAAGATGGTACAACTATAATTACCAACAGCCCCTGCCAACACGTCCGGATTGGGTATTATAGTCCAGCAGTCTTTTAAGAGCTAAACCTCTCATCTCTGTTGTTTGGCACAGACAGAATAATATGTTTCTGTGCAGAATTATTCTCCTAAAGAGATCGTAACATATATTATAATGTGTCAATTGAAATGACAGTGTGAATAGAGACTTTCAGCCAAATTATCTCTTCAAAGCAAGCATGACTAAACTCTGCACTGCAGTTCTGCCACCAACAGCATACACAGTGGCTTAAAAGCAGCAAGATGGCAGTTACGGCATTGTGACAGGAACTCTTTGGTACATAAGCCTATAACTGCCATCTTGACCTTTTTCCCCTCCCCCAAGGATGCTGCTGTTTGCTCCCAATACAGAAATTAACCGCCAAGTTTCTTTTACTTAGCATTTTGTTCATATTACTTTTCAAACTTTATTTTGTGTCTGTTATCTAAATTAAAACGGCTTCTTTATGACACAAACACATGGAGGCACAGATGTAGCCCTTTATCAGCTGTCTGCAAATTGGCCAAATAGAAATCATGCTTCCTCTTTTAGCACAGCTCCAATATGAGATTTAACTTTGCCCAACTGCAAATAAATTAACAAGAATGTACCAATGCATTCAACATTATAAATAATGCCCAAGCCTTTCCTTCCAACTCTTTAGACTTGTCTGGGAGAATGTGAATTCTCAAATTTCCCGCAATGCCAAATTTGAGGGAAAAATTGCAATCTTTATACACCATTAGAATAAAGAGGACGAAGATATTTTATAATGAAACTTTAAAAAAAGAAGAAGTTTCAAATGTCTGGGAGTTATGTTCCATGCCACATGGGGTCACTGGAAGCAGACACAGATTTTATAGGTTCATATGTCCAAAAAAATGTTAGGGAAATTAAAATTGTTCTACACAAAAGGCAGGAAATGCATTCCTGTAGCCTTGAAATTATTTGTTGTCAAATCCTTAGTTCAGCTGTCTATAGCTGTCGGACTAGCCTCTACTCAAACTACAAGTAGTTGGAAATAGTGCAATCTAAATTCATAATGTTGCTGCTTTAATTGTCCATCCAAACCAGCTTTCAGACTACTATGGCGATCGCATTGCTGAAAATCATGTTACAAGTGTGGCTGTTAATACTTAATTATTGCTTGAGATGTCATTAGTTCCCTTGGGACTGACTCCCCTTGTCCTCTGTGACCAATTTCAGTTTTCCTGGTCCCAGGCAGGTATGGAAAGTCTTCTATCATGCAGCCTTTGTTAGATTTCATATATACAGTATTTTAAAATTTACTCAAGCTAAAGAACTAATCAGAAAAAGATTTCTAGATATCAAACATTGAATTGAGACTAGCCTAATCTCAGAAGCCTTTAATGTATGAACAGAACATACCAGATAGAAACTGGTTATTTATTAAATTTATATGTCATCCAATTCGTTTTGAGAACAACTTGATAATGATATCGGTAGATTTATTTTGCTATCCCATCAAAGATCCTTTGTTAAAGCCAGGTTCAGTACTGCACCTTTAGCAATTCCATATAAGAAATGTAATGGTGTCCTTATGGCCTATGTCTCAGGGGCTGTCGAATTTCTTCTTGTATTCTCAGTTGTCCTTTTACAATGACAGGTAAGGGAGAGGAGAAAAAAAACCCTCTCTCTTCTTACTACAGAGTCTGGATCGCTCTTTTTATGTTAAATCTTCTCCTCTCAAATAAGCTAAGCTCAGTTGTACACAATGTTGACAAGTGTACTACAGCAGTAGTCATCCTCCATAAGCACAATGTCAATATTTTGTATGATATTTTAGATTTATACGGTTGGCATTCAATTGTTACTCTAGTTCATTTTAGTTTGTTTTACTGTTTATGATCTTTGATTGCATTAAACTCCAAACTGCATTGAATGTGCTAAGCCTGAGCTCTGATTCCTATTAAGTTCTGGCAAAATCCATTTAGAGACGTGTATAATTCTTGCTCTTGCATTAGGATTGAAGGTGCAGAGAAGCTCAATCTTATCTGCATGCAGAACGCATCAGAAAGCCCTACATTCATTTCACTGGTACTGTTCTTGAGCGCCAGATAAAAAGCATAATATTTGGCTCCAGTTCTCTCTTTTCCCTATTCCCATCCATCCTGTTCTGCATGACCTACAAGTTAATCTCCCTCTGGAATTCCTTGACTGTATTGCACCACTAGCTACGGAACATTCTTGTGTGTTAGGATTCAAGTCAGTAAGAATGCATTTTTTAAAATAATACTTTTTTTAAAAAAAATCACAGCTATTGTATAACCTGGCTAGAAAAGTGTCAGTTTTACATTTGACCAAATTTGTCTGTATTTACCGCATACTTATAATGTAGTATTATAAAAAGGCTAGAACCCAGCTATAGGAAAAACAAAAACAAAAACAAATTCGATATAGTTGTTTTTCCCTTTTCCCCTGCAAATCTATTCAGATACTAGAGGTCAGTAGTAAACATTCAAGGACACAGTTGCATTAAAGAGGAATTTCATCAGCAAATAACTGGAATATCTATAGCAAGGGTGTCTAACCCACAGTCACAGAAATGAATATATGTTAGAGTCATCTCCTGATAGTACAGTATAAAATTGATTTAAGTGCCAGCAATTCAGCACTGCCTGTTACTAACCACATTGATAGTTTGTCTCCACAATGATCCATGTCTTCAATTTTACCTTTCAAATATTTTGATTGCACAGTCATTGCGATTGTAATCAAATATGTCCACTTTAGTGCTGGGTGTGCTGTTCTTCTTCTTGCAGGTTTTCAAGCATTGTGGTTTTTTCGAGGGAATTGGGTCTGCAGATGCCGTGTCCAAAATACCAACCTGGTCATTAGAGCTTTGAGTGAGGATTCTGGCTTGATTTGTTCTATGATCTAATTTTTATTATTATTATTATTATTCCTGGCTGTCTGTGGTATCTTTGAAAATCGTCTCCAGCACTGAAGTTCAAATGTGCTAATAATTTTTCTCTCCTATTTGTTACAAGTTCAGTTTTCATGTCTATTGAGTGGCATAAGAAAAACTTACTATATCCATGTAAAAATATTAAATACAGTACATGATGATTAATCATACTTGTATTACTATAACTCTATTACTTTCAATCCAATTTTGTCCTGGTCCCATCATACTTTTGTTCAACTGTTCCTACAGTATTTTTCGGAGTATAGCCCTTGGCCCAAACTTGCCCATCCCTGATATTTAGGGATTGTGGACCAGAAAATATTGCATTATTTATCACAAGGCAAGGTATTCTCAGTAATAGATTATTTGGTCTTCCAACTTACAAGATTCATTCATTCATTCATTCATTCACTCAATTTATATAAATGCCTATTTCACCAAACAATTCTGGATGGCTAACAATATTAAAACCACACAAAATATACAATAAAAATTAGACAAGGAAGAAAATACAAGAAAACCACATAACAACACCTAGGGTCAACATTCATCTCACACAAATTGGCTGTGTTATTTCAACAGAGACTTTAAAACACAGTAGGTCACACCCAATGCAAATAGTTCTCAGATTTTATGATATTGTTATGTCCTAACTTTTCAAATAAGATCGACCTATTTCATTACATTAATATCACAAATTCAGGACTTTGCTCTAAGTTGTTCAATTTAATAAAAGTTAAAGTAAAGTTTAAATTGAATCCTAATTTGGGAAATGTAAGCCTCACAGGAAAAATATATTTCACATACAGAATTTCCTTTAAATTTGATGACATTTCTTTTTAATAACAAAAGAATGTAAAATTTGTTTCTCTTTGGTCAAAAGAACTCCAAGGAAAAAATAGAAATGTTTTCATATCCCTCTTGAGTATAGATATTGAATCTATGACTGTTTAGAATTTTCTTTTCTGTTACAAGTCCTTGACTTACCACAGATCATTTAGTGACTATTCAAAGTTACAACAGCACTGAAAAATGTAACTTATGACTGTTTTTCAGTTATGACCTTTGCAGCAGCATCATGATCATATGATCAAAATTCAGATGCTTGGCAACTGATTTATATTTATGACCCTTACTGTGTCCCAAGGTCATGTGATCCGCTTTTGCAACTTTCTGACAAGCAAAGTCAATGGAGGAGCCAGATTCACTTAACAACCAGGTTACGTACTAATCAACTACAATGATTCACTTAACAACTGTGACAAGCAAGGTCGTAAAATGGGGCAAAACTCACTTAACAAATGTCTCACTTAACAACAGAAATTTTGGGCTCAGTTGTGGTCATAAGTCAAGGACTACCTATATTTAGCTTTTCCTCCGTTCTTTTTAATTGCGCTAATAACTAAAAATACTAAAAATACATTAGTTAAGAAGCATCAGCTGCTTTTCTAAACTCATTAAATATACTTCTCCTTAGATCTGGGTTGAAATATTACAGTTTTGTGACCAGAATCCTCCTGAATGAAGTATGTATACACATATATAAAGGTAAAGGTTCCCCCGCACATGCGTGCTAGTCGTTTCCAACTCTAGGGGCCAGTGCTCATCTTCGTTTCAAAGCCGAAGAGCCAGCACTTGTCTGAGGACGTCTCCGTGGTCATGTGGCCGGCATGACTAGACGCCAAAGGCGCACGGAACGCTGTTACCTTCCCACCGTAGTGGTCCCTATTTTTCTACTTGCATTTTTTACGTGCTTTCGAACTGCTAGGTTGGCAGAAGCTGGGACGAGTAACAGGCACTCACTCTGCTACGCGGCACTCAGGATTCGACCTGCCAAACTGCCGACCTTCTGATCGACAAGCTCAGCATCCTAACCCACTGAGCCACCATGTCCCCTTACACACATATATACTTGGGGCAAATTTTCATTCATCAGTCATTATTACCTTAGGGAGCACCTGCTACCAGCATCAGTCTCCCATCGTCCTGTGCGCGCCCACAGGGAGGGCCTCCTTAGGGTTCCGCCAGTTAGAGATTGCCGGCGGGTGATTCCCAGGGGGAGGGCGTTCTCTGTGAGTGCGCCCGCCCTTTGGAACGAACTGCCGATGGAGCTTCGGACTGCCCCTGACCTTCGCTCTTTTCGTCAGGATTTAAAAACCTGGTTGTTCGAATTGTCTGGCCTGGATGGAGGGATTTTAAATTTTAAAGTATTTAATTAAATTATATTAAATTATATTAAATTAATTTTAAAATTTTAATTTTATTATTAGGAATTGTGGGCCTGTACTAATTTAATTCCATTTTATTCTTTTTTGTACTGTTTTAATTGCCCTGTGAACCGCCCTGAGTCCTTCGGGAATAGGGCGGTATATAAATTCAACTAATAAATAAATAAATAAATAAATAAATAAATAAATAAATAAATATATACATCAAGTTCCATTTAAAAAGAATCGAATGAAGTAACATTTTTTATTAAGTGTTTAAATGCCAGCATTTGCAACATTGTTAGAACAACTAAGCCTAAAATTTGACATTTTTCCCTCTCTGCTCAGACTGGAAAAAGTTTCTGGAAAGCCATAAGCACAATCTCGTCTGATCCTGTCAGACATTTTCCTTCCTGCTCTGACGGGACAAGCAGGAAAAATATGGCTTTTAGGCTTAGCTATTTCAAAGTAGGCAAAAATTTAATAACCAGTCTCTGCAGCATTTTCTTTTAGTTAATTGGTTTTGTTTTTTGTAGTGTTCAGTTAATTTAATCACTAGCATACATTTACTCTTTTTTTTTATTTGCCACACTATCACTATTTGATGCAAACTTCTTTTGTTTTCCGCTATTTTCACTTTATTTCTATGGACATTACTTCGCTCTCCAGAAACTTTCTGGATTGAGAAAATTTGGGGGGGGGGAGGGGAAACAGCTCTCCAGCTTAGCTCAGAGCAAATTTTTCATCTAAACTTTGCGATCCGTAGAACAACAGATTTATTGTAGATGTGCCATTTAAGAAAGTCATGTAAGCCATTATATTGCTATTGTCAACCAGTGTGGGCCCTTTTTAACTCTCCAAATGTTCCTTTGTGTAACAGAGAGGGAGTTGAAATATATAGCAATGCCCTTTAAGACTTGATAAAGGGGCAGCAGAAAAATGTAATTGTGTTTCAATAAAGAGAAAGGTGGAAGGGATGAATGAACTATGTGTAAAGGATACACACAACTGAAGGCTTGAAGGAGGAGATAGCTTTCTTGACAAGACATCCTAGGATACTAAGGGTACAGTTCTATAACAATGATACAATCGTAGTTCATATATATATATATTGCCAACCCAACCAGTTAGGCCACAGACATATACCTAACAAGGCTGACAACCCCATAACCTTTCACCTTTAAGAACTAGGATGCACTTGTTTAAACATATAAGCCAGGGGTGTCAAACGCATTGCGGTTGCCCTCAGGGGGCCGGGTGGGCGTGGCCTACTGTGTGGGCATGGCTAGAGTGCATCTGGCCTACTGGGTGGGCGTGGCCAGCTCTACATCGTTCGCATCAAGGGTGCCTATGGGGGCCTGGGCAGGAGTGGGACAGATCTGAGGGTCTCTGGCAGGAGGAGGGTCTCTGGGCCAGGGCCAAGGCAGTGGGGGCCGTTCCCTCTCTGTTTCCAGGATGGCTTTGCGGGCCGCATGAAACCACTTCGCGGGCTGGATCCGGCCCCCGGGCCTTGTGTTTGACATGTCTGATATAAGCAATACGAAATACTATAGAGTATGTAATCAACTCTCATCTGACGATGCCAAATCCGTTGTGCAATTTATACTGTACTGCAAGTCATTTTTATACCAAATACAAATATACATCCAAGTTTTTTCAGACTAGAATAGAGTTGGAAGAGACCTTGGAGGTCTTCAAACAGGAGTCCCAATACCATTTCAGACAAGTGGCTGTCCGGTCTCTACCTAAAAATCTCTAGTGATGAAGCACCCCCAACGTCTGAAGGCAAGCTGTTCCACTGGTTAATTGTCCTGTTAGGAAGTTTCTCCTTAATTCCAGGTTGCTTCTCTCCTTGATTAGTTTCCGTCCATTGTTTCTTGTCTTGTCTTCTGGTGCTTTGGAGAATAATTTGACCCCCTCTTCTTTGTGGCAGCCCCTCAAATACTGGAATACTGCTATCATGTCAACCTTAGTCCTTCTTTTCTCTAGACTAGCCATGCCCTATTGCTGCAACCGTTCTTCATATGTTTTAGTCTCCAGGCCTTTAATCATCTTAGTTGCTCTTCTCTGCACTTTTTCCAATGTCTCAACATCTATTTTGTAATGTGGTGACCAAAACTGGATGCAGTATTCTAGGTGTGGTCTTACTAAGCTTTTATAAAGCGGTACTAATACTTCACATGATTTTGATTCTATGCCTCTGTGTTTATACAATCAAGGATTGTATTAGCTTTTTTGGCTGCTGCCACACACTGCTAGCTCATATTCACTAGGACCCCAAGGTCCCCCTCACAGGGACCACTCACAACTATTTTAAAGTTGAAGACTAATCCAAATGCTAGTGCATTTTTGGCCGTATTTGCATAAATAGTGATGGCACTGCCCACCTGAATCACATCAACCCTTATTTCAGAGGTAAATGATTGTATTTTCCATTATTTACATCTTAACATTATATAAAATATACCTATAATTTATTTCCAATGGTTTGTAAATAAAGGCAGTGTCTATCTGTCCTGCTGTTTTCTGTCCAATAAGCATGAGCGTCCACACACCCTACTGCTTTAGGCAGATGATCAAAGCAGCGCTGCGTTATCCACAGTGTTCCAGTTAAAGGCAGAGCTACCAGTTTCAAGCTTGAAATACGACATTTGGAAATTGAAGTATTCCAAAATAGGCGCATTTTGCACAATCCTACTAAATACACATTTCCTCCTCTTAACATCAGTGAAACAGAATAATTCCAAATCTATCTTGGCATTCCTATGTTGGATATGGTGGCAAGCTTCAGTTGCCTTCCAGGATCCTAATGCTAGCATGTTGGCAAGTCTGTGTTTGGACTCCCTTTACCAAAACATGCAAGCACGATGCTGAGGCATACATACTGTATTAAATACATACTGTACAAAAAAGGCAGTGCTTCAACTGCATAGTTACAACTATCTTTTCTTTTTCTTTTCCTCTTTCCCCAACAGGAATCCCTGCTCAGTCAAATTTTTCTTCTGATTTCAATTACCTGTGTTTCCATCTTGATCCCAGTTTTCTCCTCTTTGCACCAGTATTCTTCCTAGCTCTCTTTTGCCCAGAGATCTGCCACAGCTTTCTAAAATACAAAGTTCCCCCCCTTCCCCCCTGCAGAAGCAAACCTAGCTTTTCCTTCTATGCAGAAGCTCATATCTGAGACACTATGCTATTGATGTCTGAGCCTGCCTGGAAGGTGCTGAGTGTATCTAGGATGCACTGTTGTACTCCTGTGTTCTTAGTGATCAGCTTGTAGATGCAGTTGTGTAGATGATCACATTGGATAGGATAGCCAATTGAGTGCAAAGGAAGCAAAGGCAAGTTTCACACTGCAGGCCTTGGGGCAGGTTGCAATAGAAAATGATTACTTGGGACTGTGTGGCTAGTGTTAAGTCACTGGGGAATGGTAATTGTTGTGGTGTAGAAATATCAGGTTATTAATCTATCTTTATCCCACCTTAATTATTTTTACAAATAACACAAGTTGGCAGATATACCAAAAGTCCTTCCTCTTCCTGTTTTCCCCACATGATCCCTTGGTTATCATCTTTAAAGCCCTCTATAGCAGGGCTTTTCAACTTTTTCACCCATTTTACCACTTTTAAGATATGGCAACATCTGAGTACCACCAGTCGCCTAGCAAGGTGTCAAAAACTTAATGACAAAAAAAAAGGAAAGAGTTGACTTTAAAGTTTTCTGATTTGGTTGAGGTGGCGAAGATTTTGGTTAATTTGAAAGATTATCTGTAAGAACGTTATATCATGGAATGGACAAAATGGATGGAGTCTATTTAGGATAAGTATAGGGTTGAGAAGTATTATGTAGTATTTGAATACGGTAACTCTTTTTTCCTTTTTTTCTTTTTCTTTTTCTCTTTCTATCTTGGGGTTTTTTTCTTTTTTTTTGTTTTTAATATATATTTAATACTATTAAGGTTTGTTTTATCCTATATAAGCTAGAGAGTGTTTCTTTTTTTATTTTAGTTTTTTATATATATTTAATATTGCTAAGGTTTGTTTTATCCTATATAAGTTAGAGAGTGATGGATTTTAGAATTTATAGTTGTTAGTATATGGTTGTTTATGTTTGCTTTTTTTATATATATACCTTGTATTTAGCTCTGGGAAGTCGGGGGGGGGAGGGGGGGAGGTAGGGGGGGAGGAGGGAGGGGGGGAGGGGGGGAGGTAGGGGGGGAGGAGGGAGGGGGAAGGGGGGTTTTTTAAAGGAAAATTGTATCTTAAAACTTTTCAATTAAAAAAAAAAAGGAAAAAAGTGATGAAGTACAGGTAGCCCTCGATTTACAACAGTTCACAGTGACTGTTCGAAGTTACAATGGCACTGGAAAAAGTGGCCCCCAAGCCACAGCCAAGCAAGATGCCTGCCTGCCCGGTGGCACTCTTCCTCCTGTCCGAGGTTTTCATTGTTGTGAGCATTTCTGTTGAGGAACGGCAGCAGGGCTGGGGTGGGGGGGTGTTTAGTTTTTATTCCCCCCCTCCCTCTGCTGGGTGGTTGCAGCAGGTTTTGGTCACTTCACATGACCCTGGGACACTGTGACCGTCATAAATAAGAATCAGTTGCCAAGCATCTGAATGTAAATCATAAGACCCTGGAGATGCTGCAACATTCCAGCTGATCGGCGCTTCTTCTGGGCTCAGCAGAAGCGCCAGGATCAGCGCTGAGCTCCAGCTGGAGCCTGGCGCTGATCCTGGTGCTTCCACTGAGCCCTGACAGCCCTGCAGCTCCAGCCATCTCTCGCTCAGGCTTGTGCGGTGCTGCCACCAGTTCAGCTCATTCCCCTCCCCCGCTACCACTTTTCTAGGATGGTCGCGTACCACCTGCCAGGTGCCAATGTACCACAGGTGGTACCCGTACCACTGGTTGAAAAGCCCTGCTCTATAGCATGAGTCCAGGATATTTGAGGGACTGCCTTGCCCCAACAGAACTGGCAGGCCCCACTCATTCTAGCAGAAAGGGCCTATACAGACTCCATCAGCCAAGGAATTTCAACTGTGGGATCTAGAGAAGAGCCTTTTTTGCCCCAGCCCTTTTGGAAAATCTTGTCATGGGAGACGAGATCTGGCCCCACCTTTCTGACCTTCAGAAAGTTGGTGTAGGGAAGCTGCAGGCTGGAGGTAATTGGTGCAGTAACAGAAAATGCACCATCTCTGCTCCACTCTAAGCCTGTAGTGTTTAGTCTGTATTTCACCTTTTGCAATTTTAAACTGTTTTTATATTTCTAATTCCTTTTATAGCTCTATTTTTCCTATGTTTAATCCCCTCAGAGTCTCTTTGAATAGTGAGATGGACAGCATAATCAATCAATCAATCAATTGGGTGAGAGAGAATGGCTGGCTCAAAGCCACTGAAGGAGTTTTCATGCCAAAGGTAGGACTAGAACTCATGGTCTTCTGATTTCTAGCCAGGTGCCTTAATCATGAGACCAAACAGATGTTCTAATTTTCATTCTATAGGAAAGGGGGAGAAGGGGAAAAATGAAATCCTTCTGTATTCAATTTCCTTATCCCATCACTACTGTGAAAATATGTTTTAAAATATTCAAAGAAATGAATTAAGCATTATTCTAAAGAAATGGCACAGTTGGGGGGAGAAAAACCTTGTACACAAGCATTTTTTCCATTTCATCATTCCAATTTGACAGGAAACAAAGTACTGTGTTAAAAAAAACCTAGAATTGAAACAAATGAAAATCATGTATAATTTTACTTTTAGTTTGGTTCCAATGAAGCACAATAAATTGCTAGATTGGAATTAATTCAGAATATGTCCTATAGCACCATCTAGCAGGCTAATCTAAAAGTAAATTGTGATAATATTTTCAGGTACTCATTCCCAAATCATAAAACCTTTTGCAGCCAGAAATTGTCATTGCTACTAGCTGAGATAACTTTATAAGAAATGTATTTGTAAATGTAATGGCTATAGTAAAATACTTACATGTTCAGAACCTGGGGCTATAGATGGTGGGAAATAAATGATTATCCTCATGCACAGAAACATCTGAAACTAAAATCCAGGTCTGCTTTTTCTCCACAGTCACCTCTGGGGGGGGGGGGGGGGGGACAGTCCTAGATTTTAGTTTCACTTACTTCATTGCAGAGCAGTAAAAATCTGTTGTAAATATGTTAGTCCCAAAAGTTAAGGTACCAGAACTTAGGCAAACAAACCATCATACACTGATATTACAACAAAACTTAGTTTTACATTTTTTTAAGTAATGAAATAATTCATCTACGGTAAGTTACCAATCTTTCCATTCTTCTCCATTCAAATCTCTTTCTATAGGTGGCACCAGTCCCAATGATGTGATTTCCATGGGGTTTGGAGCACTGAGCTGATTAATTATTAACTTGGTCAGTCTCAGAAGAAACACTGCAAAGGTGGTTTTGCTGAATTTCCTCGGAGTTATGGTTTCTCACTGGCAGGAACTCCTACCTCATCCTACCTTTTGATTCATTCTAAGATTTCCCTCCTCCTCGCATTTCCATCTTTTCTTCTAGGTTGGCATTGCTGCTCCATCTGCACTGTAGCCAGTTGAAGTTTTAATCTTGGTACCCCTTTTTGAAAACAAACTGTGGCAAAGGCAGAATAAGAAAGAGGATGGAGTGGTGACTAGCTGCCATTTTTAATAATTCCCAATAGCTAGCTTCAAAAAGCAATGATCAGATCAAGAAGGGGAAGGAGGTGATCCTTGCCAAGTATTAATGCTGCATATGATTGCAAAGAGTTGGGTAGGGGGAGAAAACTATGTTAAGGGGGCCAAATGCCTTCTCAACTAAATCCCTGCAATTTAAGCCTCAAACCACAAATGCAACAGTTCCAAAAAATAGTAGCCAATTTGCTCTGATCTAATATAAAAATAAATACATGCATCAACTTGCACCTTAAATCATCTGCATTTTCTTATTTAGTTAGAAATCCTCTTTCACATTAGAATATTATACAACGCCAATAAACATTTAAAAACAAAGCAAAATATCAACCGATAAGAGGAGCACCATGCAACTCTTGGATTATTATGAAAAATGTGCTATTGGTTAGATATACTGGTCAGTTCCATATATATTGCTATAGTGCTCTGGGATTAGTGTTAATTTTGAAGTGGGTGACAGAAATCCATGGTTGACAAACCACAAAATCAATCTATCTACCCATCTATACACACACACACACACACACACACACACACACACTACACTAAGGCCAAGCAAATCATTCTTTGCCTCAGCCCAAGTGAGTAAACACAGCCAGTGTGGTTGTGTGTATGTGCATATGCTAAAGCATTTTGATATATAATCAAAAGCAGTACTTTAAAAGGGATAGGAAATGAGGAGAAAGCATACATTTATTTATCTTGCTGCTTTTTCCTTGATTAAAACATTGAAAAGATGATTCCAGTATTTGCTTTTGAATATTTTAAAAACACAACAGCAAAACTTGTGCTTTAACAGCAAGTATAGAGAACTGTATCCACAGCTGTAACTCAAAAGCAGCATGCAAACACACACACTCCAATGTTCAATGACATGATCTAGTTGTAATATAGCAAGGACCCTGAATCATTCCCATTTCCGATATAAAATACAAATCACATACAGAATAGATGGGCTTGCCAAGGACTCTTTGGGAGGACTTCCTCTCTGGACCCCTCCAGCAAGGGAGTCTCATTCCAGCCTTTCTGTGCTAAAGAGCCCTTTACTCCTCCAAGGCATCTGGCCATTTCCACAGCTGTCCAGAGTAGACAAGGGCGGGCCATTTTTTTTCCAAGCCACATTCCCTGCCAACTTGAACAGCTGCTTTTTGGCTCCCCTCACCTCTTAAGGCACAATTATATTAAATATAACGTATGTTTGCAGATGATTACGGATGGTGTAGAGATAATCCCCAGATAGGAAATAGATTTAAAGTGCAGGAATGTCTGGGAACTGTCAGAGGTGCTTTCCACGTAAAAGACACCAGTGGTCCTAAAACAGGGATCTTCAAACTTGGCCCTTTTATGACTTGTGGACTTCAACTCCCAGAATTCCTCAGCCAGGCATACTGGCTGAGGAATTCTGGGAGTTGAAGTCCACAAGTCATAAAAGGGCCAAGTTTGAAGACCCCTGTCCTAAATGATCTCCGCAGACGCAGGTTGTTTTTTTTTTCTTTCTTTCTTCCTTTCTTTCTTCCTCCCATCCTCATTCTTTCTTTCTCCAGAAGACACCACTAGCTCTTAGGTCTGTCTGACTCCTCACTTTAAAGTTTCCGAAGGGTGGGTCTTAGGAGCCAGAAAACGAGCTCTGAGCGTAGAAAGGGAAAAAAAAAAAAGCAACGCAAAGTCCCACTAAGAGCAGAAGTGGGGAACGAGGGCCCTTTGGCGGACTTGTGGACTTCAACTCCCAGAATCACAAAAAAAAACATCAAAGTCATAAAAGGGACTCCCGCTCCCCACCCCCCACCCCCAACTAGAGAAAGCCCCGAAGCAAGAAGTGACCTTGCGCCAGAATATAAAGGATTTCCTCGTCGCCATAGCAACTCCGAGCTCCTGCGATGACGTCAGTCCCTCTCTGCGTTGCGGCACTCGGCTTTTGCGGCAGCTCACCTGCTTTACGGCTTTCGCGTCTTTCCCCCCCCCCTCCTCCTCCTGGCGCAGAGGCTATTGAAAGGTAAAAGCGGGATTCTGAGCAGTTGCTCTCTTGTTAAATTGCACGCTGATGTAGCAACCTAAGTCTTTCCGTGTCCGCCTTGGTATATTATGTGCACGCGTCTTGGTTTTCAGATTAAACGAGAAATAACCCAATAGGGAGGCGACAGGGTAAGCCAAAGCGAAAGGCTTTTTCTGTGTTCTGTATAAAGTCGGGATATTTAGAAAGGGAAAAGCTTGATCTGTATACATACGTTGTATATATATAGTATGTTTAAATGTGCGTTATGTATGTGTACACTTTGAGAGCAAGCAACTAAGTTTCATTTTTAATGTGTGCCATTGTGCCCAATAAAGGTTATTATCTATCTGTCTATCTCAGGGGTAGGCAACCTTGGCTCTTTTATGACTCATGGACTTCAACTCCCAGAATTCCTGAGCCAGCTGGCTCAGGAATTCTGGGAGTTGAAGTCCATGAGTCATAAAAGAGCCAAGGTTGCCTACCCCTGGTCTATCTGATGGGTGGCATGGACTGGAAATTAGCTCTGAACGGGGGTTCTTAACGGCGGTACAATGCTTTATATTGAGTTGAGGATAATAATTTTTATAATTTATGCCGCCTGATTTCCAGTCAAGCCAAAGAAGGTGAAATATGAATAAAGTACAGGATAATTAAATGCAACGTTTATTTCAATAAGGAGGTCCTTGAATTGTGCTATCAGTCTACCAACTACAGATTAGTTGTGTGATCTGGAATTAGCCCAGAGTTGCTGTTCTAGCCAAAAAGAGGGAAGGGGGAAAAAAAGGGTTGAGGCTGATATACTTTATGCATTGTTGCAGCATTGTACAAATATATGTATGCGCTTTAAGGATATTAATTTAATTTTTAATTTAATTTTAATAATTTGATTTCTATACCGCCCTTCTCCCGAAGGACTCAGGGCGGTGAACAGGGCAATACACAATAAAAATCGAATACAAAAATTAAAAAACCATTAAACATCATGCCCATAAAATCAATCCATATTAAAATTAAAACTAGTTTTAAAAACCCAACCCCATCCCATCAGACCAGGCCAGCTTGTTCGAAAAAGAATGTTTTAAGATCGCGCCGGAAGGAGCGAAGGTCGGGGGCCGTCCGTAGCTCAACCGGTAAGCGGTTCCAGAGGTCTGGCGCGCCCACAGAGAACGCTCTCCCCCTGGGGGTCACCAATCGGCATTCTTTGATCGGCGGCACCCTGAGGAGGCCCTCTCTGTGGGAGCGCACTGGACGGAGGGAAGTTGACGCCGGTCGCAGTTGTTGCCGTAGGTAATCCGGACTCATGCCATGAAGGGCTTTGTAAGTCATAACTAACACCTTGAACCTCACCCGGAGAGCAACCGGTAGCCAATGCAGCTCGCGGAGCAAAGGTGTAACATGGGAGTATCGGGAAGCTCCCAAGACGACTCGCACGGCTGCATTCTGCACCAGCTGGAGTCTCCGGGTGGACCTCAAGGGCAGCCCCATGTAGCTATTTTAAACTTATTGTTGCTTGGTATTTGAACAGAAAGTAAAGCAGCTTCCTTGCTGTGGTAGCAATGCCCCAAAGAATTGTATTGAGGCAGTATTTAATATTTTATTGTTATGTATGTAGGGGTGTGGGTCTATACATATGTTGTTTATAGTATGTTTTAGGTGTGTGTCATGTGTGTTTTTCACTTCGAGAGCGGGCAACTAAATTTCATTTTTGATGTGTGCCACTGTGCCCATAGTAAAAAATAACAATAAAGATTATCTTATTTCTTCTGACCTTCTTTGACTAATTGATCCTGTGATTTATCTACTTACTTTACTATTCAGAGTCATCTGTAGTGCAATTGCCCTTTGTACTGCTTTTTCTCATCATGATGATCAATTTAATTTAAAAAAAACCTATCCAAAATCACAGTGCTGAAAAGAATGGTAAGACTGATAAAGAACTCAACAAATGCAATAGAATAATGCCTGTGAGATAAGCTTCTCTAGCAAAAAGGTAAAATTGAGAATAATGTATAGTAATTATTTGTGTGTATGTGTGTTATGTAAGGGATGCGGTGGCTCAGTGGGTTAGGACGCTGAGCTTGTCGATCAGAAGGTCGGCAGTTTGGCGGGTCGAATCCCGAGTGCCGCATAACAGAGTGACCGTCTGTTACTCATCCCAGCTTCTGCCAACCTAGCAGTTCGAAAGCATGTAAAAATGCAAGTAGAAAAATAGGGACCACTACGGTGGGAAGGTAAAAGCGTTCCGTGCGCCTTTTTTATTTTTATTTTTTTTAATTCCATTTATATCCCGCCCTTCTCCGAAGACTCAGGGTGGCTTACAAGCTTAGCAGTAGCTTTCATTCTATGTATATGCCTGCTTATTAGGGCTTTCACACACACACCAAGCGGCATTATTACAAAGTCAGCTTAATTGCCCCCAACAATCTGGGTCCTCATTTTACCTACCATGGAAGGCTGAGTCAACCTTGAGCCTGGTGGGATGCGAACCTGCACTGATTGCAGGCAGCTGGTGTTACCTAAGGAGGCATTAGCCCACTGCTCCACCAAGGCTCTTTGGCGTCTAGTCATGCCGGCCACATGACCACGGAGACGTCCTCAGACAAGCGCTGGCTCTTTGGCTTTGAAACGGAGATGAGCACTGGCCCCTAGAGTTGGAAACGACTAGCACGCATGTGCAGGGGAACCTTTACCTTTACACACACACACACACACACACACACAGAGAGAGAGAGAGAGAGAGAGAGAGAGAGAGACTTGATGATTCAGGGCATTGCTTATAAACAACCAAGTGAGGCATAAATTGTAAAATAAGAAATTAACAATTAACCCAACATTGATATTTTAATGGCTGACTGTCAAGTGGAATCAGAATCCAATTCTTTTTATCACTGTTCCACTAATTCCAGTTATATTAAATTTCTTTAATAATAATCACATCTATACAGTATAGACCACAGGTCTGCAACCCGCGGCTCCGGAGCTGCATGCGGCTCTTTCAGCCGTCTCCTGCAGCTCCCAGTCCTCTGCCATGTGCAGTCTAAAAAAAAAGTGGGACTAAAAAAGTTCAACCAATCAATTCAAATATGCAGGGTAGGTGCATAGCTCGCCTTGGCTCCACTCTTCAGTCAAACCCTGTTCTGCGCATGTGCACACATTTTTTGCGGCTCCCAGTTTTCCCTTTTGTGAGGGAACCGGTTCCGAGTGGCTCTTTCACTGTTTCAGGTTGCTGACCCCTGGTATAGACTATGCATCTAGAAAAGGAAGTACTTCTCTTGGCTTTCTGTGATTGTAATTTGTGTTTGTAAGCACAAGCTAGACATGTTTTTTGGCATTTGACTTGTCTTCCATTGTTGTTCCCAAAGAACAGCTTGTACACAAAGTGTTTCAATTCTCTGCTTTCACTGCAGTCAATCAGAAGTTGCCTTCACAGATACACAGAGACACTGCTTTCTGATCATCATGGAATGGGGATTTGCCTCTCATTGTAAGTTGCATATATAATAAGAGCATCTGCATTCCAGTTGTGACTATATTGAGGCAAACGATTATCCATCCCTGACTGATTTGGACAGCTGTCTTGAATCATTATATAAGTAGTCCTTGACTTACAATCATTCATTTAGCAACTGTTCAAAGTTACAATAGCATTGAAAAATTGACTTATGACTATCTATGACCGCTGCAGCATCCCTATGGTCATGTGATCAGAACTTGGGTGCTTGTCAAACTAGTATGTATTTGATGGTTGCAGCACCCTGAGGTTATGTAATCACCATCTGTGACCTCCCCAGTTGGCTTCTGACAAGCAAAATCAGTGGGGGAAACTGGATTTGCTTATCGACCAAGCGATTCACTTAAGAATTGTGCAGTGATTTGCTTAACAATTGTGGAAAAAAGGATTGTAAAGTTGAGCACAATTCACTTAACCACCTGGCTTAACAAAGAAATTCTGGTCCCAACTGTGGTCATAAGTCAAAGACTACCTGTACAAAATTTTAGTATAAATAGGAGATTAAGGCTGTACATCTGGTAATTACGAAGCCCCTCTTTTAGCCCATGCCTTTTCCTAGCCATATCTTTTTCCAAATTCTGCTCCAAAAGCTGCTTCAGGCTGTTTCCTTATGCACATGCATGCACGTCCTCTTTGATGTTGGAAAAGATGTGGGTTTGATAACACATGAAAAGTTGTGCTTCATTACTGTTCTCCTGCAGTTGCTTTCTGGTTATTGAATACAGTGTTATTTCTCTATCTGTTTAAAGTAATTCCACTTAACCATTGAGATTTTTCTTTTTGTGTAGATATATTCTTTCTTGAACAGAATCTGGCTGGAAGTTGAACATGGCATTTCATTCTCTATGGAAGGCAGTCTCTATAATGGAGAAACATAGGACTGCTTTTTTGTCCATTTCTTGTGCTGGATTGTTTGGTGCCAACTTGACTTACCACGTCTTCTCAAAGGAGTTGTTCAAATCACTATATCAGGCTTGGAACCATGGAAAGCCATTGGAGCTTTCAGAAGAGTTGCAGAATTTGTTCTGTAACATCCTTCAGGAAGTCAAAGTGAAATCAGCAGATCGTTACGATGCCATTAGGACTTGCACATTGCACCCTGTAAGCGCTGGTCTACCATGGAGAGCCAAAGGCTGTATGGTGGGCATCCCATATCATTTCAGTGACAGATCCGGTGGCGAACAGCAGATTACCAAGATAGGTGTTCATCTTAGAGGCAAGAAAGTGGACTGGACAAGCCCAGAGGGCCTGGCCTTGAAGGATGCCTTGACACTTTCTCCAGAAGCTCAGAAGTTTGCCATTGCAAGAGAGATCATTGATTTGCAACAAAATAGGCCTCTAATATGTGCAACTGTTGGTCCCATTTGTCTGGCTGGGTCCTATATTTCTGGAATAACTGTAAAGCAGGTCTTGGGTTTATATAATGCTCCAGTACTATATCGAAGCATTTACAACATGGCAGTTTTGGCACTTGGGCTGATGGGCTATTGTCTGTTATATGATACCATAAGCCAGGCGTTCGATTATAGGACAGACAGAAAGGCAGCTTCCATTTCTCCCAGTTTTGCTAGAGGTGGGGTGGAATTCTACGATAAAGTTCTGTCTCAGAATAAAGCTTTTCGGACTATCTTGGGTAAAGAAGGTAAGCAAATATATGCTTCAAATGGTAATATTCTCCCAAAGTTCAGATTAAAGCACCCACCATACACTTCCAGAAGAAACCTCATTAGTAATACTTTAAACATACCCCAGGCACAGGAAAAACATGGTTAAAAGTTAAGATAATAAATTATGGGTATTTTTTTTAATTTGCAGCCTGGCTTTGGTTTTCTTAAAATGTCATTACTGTTAATATATGAAAAAAATAAGATTGGTGGCATTATCTGGCTCCAGCATGGATTAAATAAAAAAAATGTAAACCTCACATCAAAGATTGTAAATGTCTCTTAAATCCATATTAAAACCCAAGTGTTGCCTACCAGGTCATGAGCTAAAAGAAAATTGCTTTTCCTTTCACTTAATGTATTTTTGAAAGAAAATATTATTGTATCTTTACTTTGTAAAATATTTTGAACAAGAAAAAAAAAGAATGCATAGGTTGTGGTAACCATTTTATTATTAAAGGGTGATAATATGTAAGCTGTTATGTAAGTGCCAAAGTGTTATCTAGTGGTGGTATTTGGGGGAAAGCAGATTTATAACCTCGGACTGAAAAAAAAAGTTCAATATTGATCACTTATCAGCCTTCAGAAACTTTTGCTTGTTAGGACATGCTGATAGGTAATGATTGATGTTTAATCATAATGGTTTCAAATCCTGCAGGAATCCTGTCTTCTTTAAATCTAATGCATCATCATCATCTCCATGTCATTTGTTTCCCTGATCCTTCTCATATAATTTCAGAGTATTTGAAACATCCAGAGAAAATATCCCATAGAATAAAATTCCCACAGAAAGACATAAGAGTTTTTCAATTTGTTTATCCTCAATAATTTTTTTTTTTAATTCCATTTATATCCCGCCCTTCTCCGAAGACTCAGGGCGGCTTACAAGCTTAGCAGTAACCTTCATTCTATGTATATGCCTGCTTATTAGGGCTTTCACACACACCCCAAGCGGCATTATTACAAAGTCAGCTTAATTGCCCCCAACAATCTGGGTCCTCAATAATTCTTGAGGGAGATACAATATTATTTCTCCATTGCAAAAAAGATTGTTCACAAATATCTAGGGCAGTGTGATTTAACTAACTGATCTTCAGGATTGAATGTTTTCAGAGAACACTAGCTGCACGTAACATTATCCCAACATTTATTTCTTCCTTCTGAAGATGATGTGGAATCCATAACTAGTCCAACCAGCACTTAGCCAGCCGGAGTGCAAGATTTAGTGAGACCCTCAGAACTCTAGTTTGGTGCGATGACATCTGTTTGGGAACAAGACATGCAACACCAGAAGTCCTCGATTTACGAGCACAAATGAGCCCGAACTTTCTGTTGCTAAGCCAAGGCATTTATTAAGTGGCTTTTGCCCCATTTTACAATGTTTCTTGCCACGGTTGTTAAGTGAATCACTGCGGTTGCTGGTGACCCGATTGTTAAGTGAATCTGGCTTCCCTATTGGCTTTGCTTGTCAGAAGGTGGGAAAAGGTGATCACATGACCCCCTCACATGAAACACTGCGAGCGTCATAAATATGAATCGGTTGCCAAGCATCTGAATTGTGATCACATGACCGTGGGGATGCTGCTACATCCTAAGTTTGAAAAACGGTCATAAGTCGCTTTTTTTTTTTTTTAGTGCTGTTGTAACTTCGAACGGTCACGAAACAATTTGTTGTAAGTTGAGAACTACCTTTTGTATAGTTCCTTCAGTCGGCAAAGTTGATTTTTTTTTTTTTGCCAAAGTGATTCTGTTTTCCTTTCTGCAAAGTTGCCTTTTTGGTCAAGTTTTCAAACTCCCAGGCTGCATTTCAGTGATACGCATCTTCTGTTCATTTCTAAAAAAAAAAAGGGGAAGTGCAACAGGGAAGGGATGAGAAGGAAGCTACCGGCAACTTTTGAGACGATGGAAGAAAATGAGTGAATGCAAATGACCAAAGAAGCTGGGTTCAGTTTTGCATTTAAATGACTTCTTAAATTATTTAGCTCTTTTTCCTTAAAAGGTCTAAGACCAGGGGTAGGCAACCTCGGCTCTTTTATGACTCATGGACTTCAACTCCCAGAATTCCTGAGCCAGCCAAGCTGGCTCAGGAATTCTGGGAGTTGTAGTCCATGAGTCATAAAAGAGCCAAGGTTGCCTACCCCTGGTGTAAGCAAGGGTAGACTTGTGCATCTTCCATAGTGACAAGGCTACTGGGTCGCTGAGAAGGGCAGCCAAAAGAGGCAGGAAGACACTGGTGGTGGTCCAGGAGGTGCTGCTACTTTCACGAAGAAGAGGAAAACAGTCTTAACAAGTAATTGAGAATCCATGCAAGGTCAAGAGCTTCCAGATCAGATCTGTGAGCACAACAGGGGGGTGCGGTTTGTTGCTTTCCCTTGGTCACAGTGGGAGTTTAGTGTGGTTGAAAAGAGGAGTGAGGGAAGGAAAATTCAGCAGCGGGGGTTTTAAAAAGCAATTTCTGAACCTTTGCCTCAAAATTACCATCCATCTCTATCGATAGGTTATCTCTGTGGGCTGGCTAAGTAAGAGGCCCTATTGAAATCTAGGAGAAAAAATAATAATCTTGGCTGATGTAAAGGGTGAAGAAAATCACCTTAAACAGAAGCACTGCCTAGGACTGGTAAAGGAGGCTGAAGCTCTTAATTGAAGAAACAATCAAGAAAAATCTCTGCTTGAATTTGCTTTTCTTTTTTTTTTTAGCTCTCTGCAGATGCCTTCTGTTCTGCTTGAATGGGCATTAATTAAAAAAAAGGAGGTCAAGAAGCATTAAAGATAAGTGACAACTGAGCCATTCATTTGGAACAATTAACCTGGCAAAGCAATAGGAGACATTTACAGTGGTTGTATGAATACAAAATGAGCATATTGCTCTTGGTAAATGGTCTTCGGAGAAGGGCGGGATATAAATGGAATTAAAATAAAAAAAATAAAAATAAAAAAAATACCAATCCCTTGATATATATTTTTTTATTTTCGGATATTTTAGAATCCTTAAATTTGGGTGATAATTTCTCCAGGGCTTGCTAGATTTCTGACACAAATGTAGAATGTTATTAAAATTATTTGGCCCAGATTCATTTGTAATGCATGGGGCTTGTACCTGTAAGGTAGTAGTTTTCCATGCTATATAGTGATTTTCTTAAAGAACAGGTGGATATTGCTTACTTAGGAAATACGATAAAATCTACCATAGTTGAAGATGTAGGTGATCTGACAGATGACGACAGTGAGGTAACATGGTAGTAAATAATGAGTAATGCCACAATCATGATCAAGAGTTGCAAGATTCTTTACTAAAGCTAATCTAATAATAGTGGTTTTCCTCTTATTATGGAGTTGATTTCTTGGGGCTGATCTATGTCTTGGGGTTGACAGAATTTTGGATTCAATATATAGATAGCCAAAGTAATAGACAATCATAAAAATATCCTTCCTGTCTACAAGTGTGTGTGTCTGTGTGTATACAAAATATGTATACATTCAGCATGTACACACACACACACACACACACACACACACACAAATTATCTGGGAACAAACAGCTACTTCCAGACATGCTTGTCTTCCAGGAACAAGAAAACCTACCGTAGTTTCCGGCGTATAAGACTACTTTTTAACCCATGAAAATCATCTCAAAAGTCAGGGGTCGTCTTATACGCCCAGTCGTCTTATACGCTGGAAAATACTGTATATATATATATATTTTTTTTTTACATACTTGATGTGAACTGTTACGCTGCAGTAGAACCATCCTAAAGGACATGGCAGGCAGGTCATTGGAGTAATAGACCTGGGCATGGGGAAATGGATTAGGGATTAGAAGACAGACCCTCTCAGAACAAATGGCAATGTGGAACTGAAAGGACAATTGCTAGTTCAGGATCTTGAATGATTACACTCCTATTATATTACCCTCTCATTCTTTTCCCAGCTGCCATCATTCACATTCCACATTCAGCCTCAGAGGGAGATCATTTCAGAGCCCACTTTTCCAACCTCAGGTGTCATTTATTCCAGCCTTACCTTACATTTTCCTATGCATCGAATATTTTTGTTCTTCCATTCAGTCGTGTCCAATTCTATGGTAGGTGACTACCTGATGTAGTCCCTGAAGTTTTCTTGGCAAGGTATTTCAGAAGTAGTTTGCCATTGCCTCCTTCCTAGGGCTGAGAGAAAGTGACTGGTTCAAGGTACCCAACTGGTTTTGTGCCTTAGACAGGACTAGAAATCATGGTCTTCTGGTTTTTAGTCTGGTGCCTGAACCACTCCACAAAATGCCTCTTTGGCTAGCATTTACTGAAGAAGAGAATAGAGCAGACATGTCAAACACAAGGCCCGGGGGCCAGATCCGGCCCGCGAAGTGGTTTCATGCGGCCCGCAAAGCCATCCTGGAAACAGTGAGGGAACGGCCCCCACTGCCTTGGCCCTGGCCCAGAGACCCTCAGATCTGTCCCACTCCTGCCCAGGCCCCCATAGGCACCCTTGATGCGAACGATGTAGAGCTGGCCACACCCACCCAGTAGGCCACGCCCACCCAGTAGGCCATACCCACCCTGCCCCCTGAGGGCAACTACAATGCTGATGCGGCCCTCAATGAAATTGAGTTTGACACTCCTGGAATAGAGGATACATTGATGTTTGCAATAGAATATTTTAATAGGAAGGAAATTTAAAATCATCTGGCAGCAAGGGTAACACAAACTCATTTCAATATTTTTGGCCCCTTCTGCTTCCTTTCAGAATCCATTCCATGCTTTATTCCCTGTAGAGCTTCCACTGATTTCAATGGAGCCTATTCAGGGCAGTAATCTTTTCTCAGCTCTTATTATTTCCTAAGGCTGTTCACAGAGCTCCCATTATTTCCTATGGTAATTCTTATCCTTTGTTTTAATATGACCCTTTGTAGGCAATTTCCCTTTCTGTAACCTTTAAAAAAAAGGGGGGGGGGAAGAAAAAAGAAAACCAGATTAATCTGCATGAATTCTGCAGAAGAATAATGCAAGATATATATAAGATATATATAAAAAATGTAACCTGCTCTGTTGTTTTATGTCACAAAATGTTCCAAATATTGGGGAAGGCTGTTCAATGATTGAAAACTTCTCTACTGACATTTTAAAACCCTAGATAAATGTGATGAATAAGAGTACTGTCTCAAACTTACAACGGAAAAGGATTTCTCTTCATCTGGGCAAACTTAGAGCTGAGTTTATCCTCAGTAAGAATTGTAAAGCATTAGTTTGCTTCTCCATCTTTAGTTTCCATCTAAGCGGAATCATCTGGATTCCTGGAGCTCTGTCTCCATGTAGGCTATATCTGAATATTTGTAATAATAGAGTTGGGTGACAATTAGGTTTGAATCATAGAAGAAGAGACTGTTTCAATCATAGAGGAATTTTTTGCCATTCCATACAAGAATTCAGAGCAAAACATTCCAGAGAGGTGGATGTCTAGTTTTCAGTTGAATCCACAAATTTTAGAATGATAAGGATAAGGTAAAATGTAAGGTAGAACAAGACACGACAAGACAAGACAACCTTGATCTTCGTCTGGATGACATTCCTTCAAATAATCAAAATTTGTCACATGGTCCCTCCTCAATCTTTTCCTCTCTAATATTGAGACTTACCCCATTCACCCCCTACAGCACGAGGTCTTCAAACTTGGCCCTTTTATGACTTGTGGACTTCAACTCCCAGAATTCCTCAGCCAGGGATGCTGGTTGAGGAATTCTGGGAGTTGAAGTCCACAAGTCATAAAAGGGCCAAGCTTGAAGACCATAATTAGTGTCTGATTACAGTTCCAAGAATGTTTTTCATAAGTACTATTGGCAAGCTATGTATTCTGTATGTTTGCATTTGATTTCTGTTTTCTAACTGAAGCACTTTGCATATGTCTTTAAATGTTACATTATTATTTGCAGTTCATTTCTCTAATTTTTTATTTATATATCCTTACCAAAATGAGATTGAATAATTTATTGTTCTTCATTGCATGTTCTTTTTCTCTTTCATTTTTGCACAGATGTAAACATTTTTCTTCACCATATGCAGTAAATAAAAAAACACTAGATTTTTTCTTTAAAAAATTGATTTAAGATAGTTTAAAATGTGAGAAAACAAAACTAATCAATTCATGCATTAAGGTTTTTAATCTCTTGAGATTTTCAGATTTTTAAAATATTTAGGATTTTTAATCTGTACAATCTAGATCTGATTCCTTGTCTTTGTTGTATTAATATTTGATCAGGCTACTTTTTTTCCAGTGACATAATTCCTAGTTGTATGACAGCAAATCTTTAGATGAAAGAAAAGGGAGGGGAAAAACAATGGAAATTCAGTCAAAAAAGCCCATTTAACACAGTTTCCAACTCCTAGTGTTATTCATGTTTCCTGAGTTCCTCATATTATTATTATTTTTTTTAAAAAAAATGCTATTGCCAGAGCCTACCCAGATTTTCTTGAAAAGAATATACAATGAATAACAGGAAATTTCATATGCTTGATAAAATACTTATGACAGATTCATTACATTTACTATAATGAAAGTATCAGGATACCTTCTATTGGTTTAGGAATTTGCCTCTTCTCTGCAGCAGTGATAAAAGAGTAAGCATGATCATAAATGTAGAGTTCTTTGGGAAAGGAACACCAACCATTCTCCCTAGTGGGTTATGTCAAATCTTTCCATTTCTGTACATTCAATAATCTTGGTGGAGTAATCATATATTGAAATAATCTTCCAGGGCTTTTTCTACCCTTTAATCCTAAAAGGAAAAGCTCCAGTTTCAATTTAATATTGATCTTTAAAATCCTCTGTAGTAACTAAAGTGTGTACATGAATCCTTCGTGTTGTTCATACTTCCAACATGTTTATACTCTTAATTTATAGA
This sequence comes from Vipera ursinii, assembly GCF_947247035.1. Taxonomy (NCBI): domain Eukaryota; kingdom Metazoa; phylum Chordata; class Lepidosauria; order Squamata; family Viperidae; genus Vipera; species Vipera ursinii. The sequence continues at coordinate 126,555,048 of NC_139512.1, forward strand.
GTCCTATTATTTTTGGATCTTGCCAAATAGTTAACAGTTGTTTGAACAAGAGCCAAATCAACTGGGGTATTTCTATCAAAATACTGATACTACTGATTAATATTTGATTCTAATTGATACTAATGTGTGAGCATTGTTTGACAACAACACAGCTGCGGTCTTGTGCAATTTCTTTTCAGTGGGATTTATCTACAGACCAATAACACCCTGCTGCTTGCTTTTCAGATCTGATCTAAAGTGAGAGGAGACAATTAAGCAATTAAGAGGTAAACTATTTATGTCCAGAAGATAGGCTGTAATTTGGTCCATTTGGTCTAATCATGATGGATGCTAATTTGCACTTCTTATTCTGTATATGTAAGCCCTTCAAAAAGATTGTTGAAATTGGTAAGGAAAGGCTGACTAACAGTTATCTTATCACCAGCTACCACCACTGTCTAGTGTGCAGTCATGATCTTGGTGATCTTCCCATTGTCGTGGATCCAAGATTGACCCATGGTGATTAGTGTCCTCAGCATTCCCTAAATAATTCCGTAGCCTCAGACTATAACCATTCCCTTTGTTATCTACTTTGAATCTCTGGTAATTTGCATGCTGGCTTTTTCCATTACTGTCAGTATGATAATTTTGACAGTGAAGGCATTATGTCTTAGAGGTACATGAATTCATTGCAAAAAAATTACCCAGTATTGTTGGATACAAGGAAGTTTCTTGAAAACGAGATGGACCATAGCCTTGTTAAATGCTGTGGTACCACTTCCTCTTTCAAGGAACCATGTCATGTTATCTCTTGGAAGATCTTAACCAACCTCTAATATATACGAGCTGTGTTGGCACAGTGGTTAGAATGCAGTATTGCAGGCTAATTCTGCTGACTGCCAGCAGCAGCAGTTCAATCCTTACTGGCTCAAAATTGACTCAGCCTCTCATTCTTCTGAGGTCAGCAAAATGAGGACCCATACTGTTGGGGGCAATATGCTGACTCTGTAAACCACTTAGAGAGGGCTGTAAAGCACTGTGAAACAGCATATAAGTTTAAGTACTATTGCTATTGCTATTCTCATGGCACTGAGAATCCTGTCTGGTTTCTCAAGTACAATAAGTTCTAACTCTTCCTAAGTAACTACTGTGCCCTAAGGGACCTGCACAACTGTAGTGTAACTCAGAGTAAAGCCAAGTGATTTTAACTGACAGATGCCTAGAATAATTTTTGTAATGGCCCTGCAATTGTTTGCTGATCCGTTCTTCCCCGGGAAAGGTTACATTCCTCTGAACAAAGCTATTGGATGTCTATCTGCAGATGCAATAAGAGCAAATACATTTATGTTTTGTCAGTCTTATCACTGTATGGTAATTCTTAAGGAGGTTTTTTTTACCTGTGTTCAATCAGATTCATCCTTGCTTTCCTTCAACAGTGGTTTCATCTTCTGGAGCTCCTGAGGAATCAAGGGTAGAGTGTAGAGAATAAGTAAGATAAACATGATGGAAGTATGCAAGAACTGTAACCTAGGGGAAAGGAGGCAAACCTTTTTTTTAAGTTCAGAGGAAAAAGAAAATATTAGGAAGGAGATTAGACAGATGTCCCCCTAATTCATAAGAGTATTAGAAGGGGGAGTAGATACAGCACAATAAGATTTGCAAGATTCTGTTATTATAGCCAAACTATAGTTTTAGCCTTCTTTTCTTGTGGAGCTGACGTAGAGAAAGACCACAGTGACAATCCATGGATGCTTTTTCATTCCAGACAGCAGTTGTAGCATTGGCCAAACCATGCATCAAATTCTCAGGAACCACTGCACACTTCCTCTGAAACAACAAGGTCCATCAGATGCTGAAGGTGGAATGATAAAGTAGATTCTTCTCTGCAGCAAGCAGTATCTGCACAGAATTCTAGGACTAACCCAGAGTGATTCAAGCATGGCAAGGAATTTATGGTGATAACTTCCAATTTCAGACCATGCCACCACTGCCTTGAGATAAAAACCGGGTTAAAATGTGATCACTACTGTGAATTGGCTCCATACACAAATGGATCAGGTCCATGGTGGCCATGAACTCCTAAGCCACCTCCAAAGTCATGCTCACAAAGGCAAATTAGTCTCCTAGTGCCATTAGTTTGGGAAAATCACTGCCAATCCAGACTTGGCCTCAAGTAACCCTAGTAGGGAAGCTGCTATGCAGGAAGGCCAATAGCAGCAGTGCTATCTAATCCTAGCACCTAATCTCAACAGGAGTCAAAATCAGCTATCTCAGCTGCAGTGTCTCTGAAGGCTACCAGGTTCTCTGAAATAACTAGCTATTCAATACTCTGCCGTGGGATCATGGTTGGTGCCACACTCAAAACCAGGTGGGTACACATGCAAGAAGGGAATTCCCCTCTTTGTGCCCAGGCAGTTCTCAGTTATATACTTCAAAACAGCCCTCTCATCTGATATTAAATCACGGATGAAAGGAACTTAATTATAGACTGATCTGGCAGCAGACAAAAATCAAGAA